>NW_024056147.1:0-171389 GCF_013401445.1 Tripterygium wilfordii
CTCCTCTTGGAGAGAGTTGAGCAATTCCAAAGCATCAATGTGGACCGTTGTACTCTATTTAGTGCTCTTAAAAGTCTAACTTGCTAGTTGAGCCTTCATGCCACGTTTCGTAAGGTAAAGACGAATAGACCAAGTTATGTCTCAAATTGCACAAAAACGTGAAAAGCTCCTCTATGGAGAGAGTTGAGCAATTCCAAAGCATCAATGTGGACCGTTGTACTCTATTTAGTCCTCTTAAAAGTCTAACTAGCTAGTTGAGCCTTCGTGCCACGTTTCGTAAGGTAAAGACGCGAATAGCCATGTTATGTCTCAAATTGCACAAAAACGTGAAAAGCTCCTCTATGGAGAGAGTTGAGCAATTCCAAAGCATCAATGTGGACCGTTGTACTCTATTTAGTGCTCTTAAAAGTCTAACCAGCTAGTTGAGCCTTCGTGCCACGTTTCGTAAGGTAAAGACGCGAATAGACCATGTTATGTCTCAAATTGCACAAAAACGTGAAAAGCTCCTCTATGGAGAGAGTTGAGCAATTCCAAAGCATCAATGTGGACCGTTGTACTCTATTTAGTGCTCTTAAAGTCTAACCAGCTAGTTGAGCCTTCGTGCCACGTTTCGTAAGGTAAAGACGCGAATAGACCATGTTATGTCTCAAATTGCACAAAAACGTGAAAAGCTCCTCTATGGAGAGAGTTGAGCAATTCCAAAGCATCAATGTGGACCGTTGTACTCTATTTAGTGCTCTTAAAAGTCTAACCAGCTAGTTGAGCCTTCGTGCCGTTTCGTAAGGTAAAGACGCGAATAGACCATGTTATGTCTCAAATTGCACAAAAACGTGAAAAGCTCCTCTATGGAGAGAGTTGAGCAATTCCAAAGCATCAATGTGGACCGTTGTACTCTATTTAGTGCTCTTAAAAGTCTAACCAGCTAGTTGAGCCTTCGTGCCACGTTTCGTAAGGTAAAGACGCGAATAGACCAAGTTATGTCTCAAATTGCACAAAAACGTGAAAAGCTCCTCTATGGAGAGAGTTGAGCAATTCCAAAGCATCAATGTGGACCGTTGTACTCTATTTAGTGCTCTTAAAAGTCTAACCAGCTAGTTGAGCCTTCGTGCCACGTTTCGTAAGGTAAAGACGCGAATAGACCATGTTATGTCTCAAATTGCACAAAAACGTGAAAAGCTCCTCTATGGAGAGAGTTGAGCAATTCCAAAGCATCAATGTGGACCGTTGTACTCTATTTAGTGCTCTTAAAAGTCTAACCAGCTAGTTGAGCCTTCGTGCCACGTTTCGTAAGGTAAAGACGCGAATAGACCAAGTTATGTCTCAAATTGCACAAAAACGTGAAAAGCTCCTCTATGGAGAGAGTTGAGCAATTCCAAAGCATCAATGTGGACCGTTGTACTCTATTTAGTGCTCTTAAAAGTCTAACCAGCTAGTTGAGCCTTCGTGCCACGTTTCGTAAGGTAAAGACGCGAATAGACCATGTTATGTCTCAAATTGCACAAAAACGTGAAAAGCTCCTCTATGGAGAGAGTTGAGCAATTCCAAAGCATCAATGTGGACCGTTGTACTCTATTTAGTGCTCTTAAAAGTCTAACCAGCTAGTTGAGCCTTCGTGCCACGTTTCGTAAGGTAAAGACGCGAATAGACCAAGTTATGTCTCAAATTGCACAAAAACGTGAAAAGCTCCTCTATGGAGAGAGTTGAGCAATTCCAAAGCATCAATGTGGACCGTTGTACTCTATTTAGTGCTCTTAAAAGTCTAACCAGCTAGTTGAGCCTTCGTGCCACGTTTCGTAAGGTAAAGACGCGAATAGACCAAGTTATGTCTCAAATTGCACAAAAACGTGAAAAGCTCCTCTATGGAGAGAGTTGAGCAATTCCAAAGCATCAATGTGGACCGTTGTACTCTATTTAGTGCTCTTAAAAGTCTAACCAGCTAGTTGAGCCTTCGTGCCGCGTTTCGTAAGGTAAAGACGCGAATAGACCATGTTATGTCTCAAATTGCACAAAAACGTGAAAAGCTCTCTCTATGGAGAGAGTTGAGCAATTCCAAAGCATCAATGTGGACCGTTGTACTCTATTTAGTGCTCTTAAAAGTCTAACCAGCTAGTTGAGCCTTCGTGCCACGTTTCGTAAGGTAAAGACGCGAATAGACCATGTTATGTCTCAAATTGCACAAAAACGTGAAAAGCTCCTCTATGGAGAGAGTTGAGCAATTCCAAAGCATCAATGTGGACCGTTGTACTCTATTTAGTGCTCTTAAAAGTCTAACCAGCTAGTTGAGCCTTCGTGCCACGTTTCGTAAGGTAAAGACGCGAATAGACCATTTATGTCTCAAATTGCACAAAAACGTGAAAAGCTCCTCTATGGAGAGAGTTGAGCAATTCCAAAGCATCAATGTGGACCGTTGTACTCTATTTAGTGCTCTTAAAAGTCTAACCAGCTAGTTGAGCCTTCGTGCCGCGTTTCGTAAGGTAAAGACGCGAATAGACCATGTTATGTCTCAAATTGCACAAAAACGTGAAAAGCTCCTCTATGGAGAGAGTTGAGCAATTCCAAAGCATCAATGTGGACCGTTGTACTCTATTTAGTGCTCTTAAAAGTCTAACCAGCTAGTTGAGCCTTCGTGCCACGTTTCGTAAGGTAAAGACGCGAATAGACCATGTTATGTCCTCAAATTGCACAAAACGTGAAAGCTCCTCTATGGAGAGAGTTGAGCAATTCTAAAGCATCAATATGGACCGTTGTACTCTATTTAGTGCTCTTATAAGAGTCTAACGAGCTAGTGAGCCTTTGTGCCACGTTTCGTAAGGTAAAGACGCGGCATAGAGCATGTTATGTCTCAAATTGCACAAAAACGTTGAAAATACTCCTCTATGGAGAGAGTTGAGCAATTCCAAAGCATCAATGTGGACCGTTGTACTCTATTTAGTTGCTCTTAGAAAGTCTAACCAGCATAGTTGAGCCTTCGTGCCATGTTTCGTAAGGTTAAATACGCGAATATACCAAGTATGTCTCAAATTGACAAAAACGTGAAAAGCTCCTCTATGGAGAGAGTTGAGCAATTCCAAAGCCATCAATGTGGACCGTTGTACTCTATTAGTGCTCTTAAAAGTATAACTTGCTAGTTGAGCCTTCTGTGCCACGTTTCGTAAAGTAAAGATAGCTAGGGTAGACCCAGTTATGTTGAAATTGCACAAAACGTGAAAAGCTCCTCTATGGAGAGAGTTGAGCAATTCCAAAGCATCAATGTGGACCGTTATACTCTATTTAGTGCTCTTAAAGTCTAACCAGTAGTTGAGCCTTCGTGCCACGTTTCGTAAGGTAAAGACGCGAATAGACCATGTTATGTCTCAAATTGCAACAAAAACGTGAAAAGCTCCTCTATGGGATGAGAGTTGAGCAATTCCAAAGCCTCAATGCCTGGACACGTTCGTACTATATTAGTGCTCTTAAAGTCTAACAGCTAGTTGCGCCTTCGTGCCGCGTTTCGTAAGTAAAGACTGCGAATAGACCATGTTATGTCTCAATTGCACAAAAACGTGAAAAGCTCCTCTATGGAGAGAGTTTGAGCAATTCCAAAGCCTCAATGTGGACCGTTGTACTCTATTTAGTGCTCTTAAAAGTCTAAACCAGCTAGTTGAGCCTTCGTGCCGCGTTTCGTAAGGTAAAGACGCGAACTAGACCATGTTATGTCTCAAATTGCACAAAAACGTGAAAAGCTCTTCTAGTGGAGAGAGTTGAAGCAATTCCAAAGGCATCATGTGGACCGTTGTACTCTATTTAGTGCTTTAGAAGTCTAGACCAGCTAGTTGAGCCTTCGTGCCGCGTTCGTAAGGTTAAAGACGCGAATAGACCATGTTATGTCTCAAATTGCACAAAAACGTGAAAAGCTCCTCTATGGAGAGAGTTGAGCAATTCCAAAGCCTCAATGTGGACCGTTGTACTCTCTATTAGTGCTCTTAAAAGTCTAACCAGCTAGTTGAGCCTTCGTGCCGCGTTTCGTAAGGTAAAGACGCGCATAGACCAAGTTATGTCTCAAATTGCACAAAAACGTGAAAAGCTCCTCTATGGAGAGAGTTGAGCAATTCCAAAGCATCAATGTGAACCTGTTGTACTCTATTTAGTGCTCTTAGAAGTCTAACCAGCTAGTTGAGCCTTCGTGCCACGTTTCGTAAGGTAAAGACGCGAATAGACCATGTTATGTCTCAAATTGCACAAAAACGTGAAAAAGCTCCTCTATGGAGAGAGTTGAGCAATTCCAAAGCCTCAATGTGGACCGTTTACTCTATTTAGTGCTCTTAAAAGTCTAACCAGCTAGTGAGCCTTCGTGCCGCGTTTCGTAAGGTAAAGACGCGAATAGACCATAGTTATGTTCTCAAATTGCACAAAAACGTGAAAAGCTCCTCTATGGAGAGAGTTGAGCAATTCCAAAGCCTCAATGTGGAACGTTGTACTCTATTTAGTGCTCTTAAAAGTCTAACCAGCTAGTTGAGCCTTCGTGCCAGCGTTTCGTAAGGTAAAGACGCGAATAGACCAAGTTATGTCTCAAATTGCACAAAAAACGTGAAAAGCTCCTCTATGGAGAGAGTTGAGCAATTCCAAAGCATCAATGTGGAACTGTTGTACTCTATTTAGTGCTCTTAAAAGTCTAACCAGCTAGTTGAGCCTTCGTGCCGCGTTTCGTAAGGTAAAGACGCGAATAGACCATGTTATGTCTCAAATTGCACAAAACGTGAAAAGCTCCTCTATGGAGAGAAGTTGGAGCAATTCCAAAGCCTCAATGTGGACCGTTGTACTCTATTTAGTGCTCTTAAAAGTCTAACCAGCTAGTTGAGCCTTCGTGCAGCGTTTCGTAAGGTAAAGACGCGACTAGACCAAGTTATGTCTCAAATTGCACAAAAACGTGAAAAGCTCCTCTATGGAGAGAAAGTTGAGCAATTCCAAAGCATCAATGTGGACCGTTGTACTCTATTTAGTGCTCTTAAAAGTCTAACCAGCTAGTTGAGCCTTCGTGCCCGTTTCGTAAGGTAAAGACGCGACATAGACCATGTTATGTCTCAAATTGCACAAAAAACGTGAAAAGCTCCTCTATGGAGAGAGTTGAGCAATTCTAAAAGCATCAATAGTGGACCGTTGTACTCTATTTAGTGCTCTTAAGAAGTCTAACCAGCTAGTTGAGCCTTTCGTGCCAGCGTTTCGTAAGGTAAAGACGCGCATAGAGCATGTATGTCTCAAATTGCACAAAAACGTGAAAAGACTCCTCTATGGAGAGAGTGGAGCAATTCCAAAGCATCAATGTGGACCGTTGTACTCTATTTAGTGCTCTTAGAAGTCTAACCAGCTAGTTGAGCCTTCGTGCCGCTGTTTCGTAAGGTAAATACGCGAATAGACCAAGTTATGTCTCAAATTGCACAAAAAACGTGAAAAGCTCCTCTATGGAGAGAGTTGAGCAATTCCAAAGCATCAATGTGGACCGTTGTACTCTATTTAGTGCTCTTAAAAGTATAACTTAGCTAGTTGAGCCTTCGTGCCACGTTTCGTAAGGTAAAGACTGCGAGTAGACCATGTTATGTCTGAAATTGCACAAAAACGTGAAAAGCTCCTCTATGGAGAGAGTTGAGCAATTCCAAAGCATCAATGTGGACCGTTGATACTCTATTTAGTGCTCTTAAAAGTCTAACCAGCTAGTTGAGCCTTCGTGCCACGTTTCGTAAGGTAAAGACGCGAATAGACCCATGTATGTCTCAAATTGCACAAAAACGTGAAAAGCTCTCTATTGGAGAGAGTTGAGCAATTCCAAAGCCTCAATGTGGACCGTTGTACTCTATTTAGTGCTCTTAAAAGTCTAACCAGCTAGTTGAGCCTTCGTGCCCGCGTTTCGTAAGGTAAAGACGCGAATAGACCATGTTATGTCTCAAATTGCACAAAAACGTGAAAAGCTCCTCTATGGAGAGAATTGAGCAATTCCAAAGCCTCAATGTGGACCGTTGTACTCTATTTAGTGCTCTTAAAAGTCTAACCAGCTAGTTGAGCCTTCGTGCCGCGTTTCGTAAGGTTAAGACGCTACTAGACCAAGTTATGTCTCAAATTGCACAAAAACGTGAAAAGCTCCTCTATGGAGAGAGTTGAGCAATTCTAAAGCATCAATATGGACCGTTGTACTCTATTTAGTGCTCTTAAGAGTCTAACTAGCTAGTTGAGCCTTTGTGCCACGTTTCGTAAGGTAAAGACGCGCATAGAGCATGTTATGTCTCAAATTGCACAAAAACGTGAAATACTCCTCTATGGAGAGAGTTGAGCAATTCCAAAGCATCAATGTGGACCGTTGTACTCTATTTAGTGCTCTTAGAAGTCTAACCAGCTAGTTGAGCCTTCGTGCCATGTTTCGTAAGGTAATACGCTAATAGGACCAAGTTATGATCTCAAATTGAACAAAAACGTGAAAAGCTCCTCTATGGAGAGAGTTGAGCAATTCCAAAGCCTCAATGTGGACCGTTGTACTCTATTTAGTGCTCTAAAGTATAAACTTGCTAGTTGAAGCCTTCATTGCCACGTTTCGTAAAGGTAAAGATGCGAGTAGACCAAGTTATGTTTGAAATTGCACAAAACGTGAAAAGCTCCTCTATGGAGAGAGTTGAGCAATTCCAAAGCATCAATGTGGACCGTTAGTACTCTATTTAGTGCTCTTAAGAGTCTAACCAGCTAGTTGAGGCCTTCGTGCCGCGTTTCGTAAGGTAAAGACGCGAATAGACCATGTTATGTCTCAAATTGCACTAAAACGGTGAAAAGCTCCTCTATGCAGAGAGTTGAGCAATTCCAAAGCATCATGTGGACCGTTGTACTCTATTTAGTGCTCTTAAAAGTCTAACCAGCTAGTTGAGCCTTCGTGCCGCGTTTCGTAAGGTAAAGACGCGAATAGACCATGTTATGTCTCAAATTGACAGAAAAACGTGAAAAGATCCTCTATGGAGAGAGTTGCAGTCCATCATGTGGACCGTTGTACTCTATTTGAGTGCTCTTAAAAGTCTAACCAGCTAGTTGAGCCTTCGTGCCGCCGTTTCCGTAAGGTAAAGACGCGAATAGACCATTTATGTCTCAAATTGCACAAAACGTGAAAAGCTCTTAGTGGAGAGAGTTGAACAATTCCAAAAGCATCAATGTGGACCGTTGTACTCTATTTAGTGCTCTTTAAAGTCTAACCAGCTAGTTGAGCCTTCGTGCCAGCGTTTCGTAAGGTAAAGACGCGAATAGACCAAGTTATGTCTCAAATTGCACAAAAACGTGAAAAGCTCTTCTAGTGGAGAGAGTTTGAAGCAATTCCAAAGTCCTCAATGGGACCTTTAGTACTGCTATTTAGTGCTCTTAGAAGTCTAACAGGCTAGTTGAGCCTTCGATGCCGCGTTTCGTAAGGTAAAGAACGGCGAATAGACCAAATTTGTCTCAAATTGCACCAAAAACGGGAAAGCTCTTCAGTGGAGAGAGTTGAACAATTCCAAAGCATCAATGTGGACCGTTGTACTCTATTTAGTGCTCTTAAAAGTCTAACCAGCTAGTTGAGCCTTCGTGCCGCGTTTCGTAAGGTAAAGACGCGAATAGACCAAGTTATGTATTCAAATTGCACAAAAACGTGAAAAGCTCTTTGTGGAGAGAGTTTGAACAATTCCAAAGCCTCAATGTGGACCTTTGTACTCGTATTTAGTGCTCTTAGAAGTCTAACTTAGCTAGTTGAGCCTTCATGCCACGTTTCGTAAGGTAAAGATGCGAGTAGACCAAGTTATGTTTGAAATTGCACAAAAACGTGAAAAGCTCCTCTATGGGAGAGAGTTGAGCAATTCCAAAGCATCAATGTGGACCGTTGTTACTCTATTTAGTGCTCTTAAGAGTCTAACTAGCTAGTTGAGCCTTCGTGCCACGTTTCGTAAGGTAAAGACGCGCATAGAGCAATGTTATGTCTCAAATTGCACAAAAAACGTGAAATGCTCCTCTATGGAGAGAGTTGAGCAATTCCAAAGCCTCAATGTGAACGTTGTACTCTATTTAGTGCTCTTAAAAGTCTAACCAGCTAGTTGAGGCCTTCGTGCGCGTTTCGTAAGGTAAAGACACGAATAGACCAAGTTATGTCTCAAATTGCACAAAAACGTGAAAGCTCCTCTATGGAGAGAGTTGAGCAATTCCAAAAGCCTCAATGTGGACCGTTGTACTCTATTTAGTGCTCTTAAAGTCTAACCAGCTAGTTGAGCCTTCGTGCCGCGTTTCGTAAGGTAAAGACGCGAATAGACCAAGTTATGTTCTCAAATTGCACAAAAACGTGAAAAGCTCTTTTGTGGAGAGAGTTGAGCAATTCCAAAGCCTCAATGTGGACCGTTGTACTGCTATTTAGTGCTCTTTAGAAGTCTAACCTTGCTAGTTGAGCCTTCATGCCACGTTTTCGTAAGGTAAAGACTGCGAAGTAGACCAAGGTTATGTCTTCAAATGCACAAAAACGTGAAAAGCTCCTCTATGGAGAGAGTTGAGCAATTCCAAAGCATCAATGTGGACCGTTATACTCTATTTAGTGCTCTTAAAAGTCTAACCAGCTAGTTGAGCCTTCGTGCCGCGTTTCGTAAGGTAAAGACGCGAATAGACCAAGTTATGTCTCAAATTGCACAAAAACGTGAAAAGCTCTTCTGTGGAGAGAGTTGAACAATTCCAAATCCTCAATGTGGACCGTTGTACTGTATTTAGTGCTCTTAGAAGTCTAACTTGCTAGTTGAGCCTTCATGCCACGTTTCGTAAGGTAAAGATGCGAGTAGACCAAGTTATGTTTGAAATTGCACAAAAACGTGAAAAGCTTCTCTATGGAGAGAGTTGAGCAATTCCAAAGCATCAATGTGGACCGTTGTACTCTATTTAGTGCTCTTAAGAGTCTAACTAGCTAGTTGAGCCTTTGTGCCACGTTTCGTAAGGTAAAGACGCGCATAGAGCATGTTATGTCTCAAATTGCACAAAAACGTGAAATGCTCCTCTATGGAGAGAGTTGAGCAATTCCAAAGCATCAATGTGGACCGTTGTACTCTATTTAGTGCTCTTAAAAGTCTAACCAGCTAGTTGAGCCTTCGTACCGCGTTTCGTAAGGTAAATACGCGAATAGACCAAGTTATGTCTCAAATTGAACAAAAACGTGAAAAGCTCCTCTATGGAGAGAGTTGAGCAATTCCAAAACCTCAATGTGGACCGTTGTACTCTATTTAGTGCTCTTAAAAGTCTAACCAGCTAGTTGAGCCTTCGTGCCGCGTTTCGTAGGTAAAGACGCGAATAGACCAAGTTATGTCTCAAATTGCACAAAAACGTGAAAAGCTCTTCTAGTGGAGAGAGTTGAACAATTCCAAAGCATCAATGTGGACCGTTGTACTCTATTTAGTGCTCTTAAAGTCTAAGCTAGCTAGTTGAGCCTTCATGCCACGTTTCGTAAGGTAAAGATGCGAGTAGACCAAGTTATGTCTGAAATTGCACAAAAACGTGAAAAGCTCCTCTTTGGAGAGAGTTGAGCAATTCCAAAGCATCAATGTGGACCGTTGTACTCTATTTAGTGCTCTTAGAAAGTCTAACCTAGCTAGTTGAGCCTTCGTGCCATGTTTCGTAAGGTAAAGACGCGAATAGACCATGTTATGTCTCAAATTGCACAAAAACGTGAAAAGCTCCTTCTATGGAGAGAGTTGAGCAATTCCAAAGCATCAATGTGGACCGTTGTACTCTATTTAGTGCTCTTAAAAGTCTAACCAGCTAGTTGAGCCTTCGTGCCAGCGTTTCGTAAGGTAAAGACGCGAGAATAGACCATGTTATGTCTCAAATTGCATAAAAAACGTGAAAAGCTCCTCTATGGAGAGAGTTGAGCAATTCCAAAGCATCAATGTGGACCGTTGTACTCTATTTAGTGCTCTTAAAAGTCTAACCAGCTAGTTGAGCCTTCGTGCCACGTTTCGTAAGGTAAAGACGCGAATAGACCATGTTATGTCTCAAATTGCACAAAAACGTGAAAAGCTCCTCTATGGAGAGAGTTGAGCAATTCCAAAGCCTCAATGTGGACCGTTGTACTCTATTTAGTGCTCTTAAAAGTCTAACCAGCTAGTTGAGCCTTCGTGCCGCGTTTCGTAAGGTAAAGACGCGAATAGACCAAGTTATGTCTCAAATTGCACAAAAACGTGAAAAGCTCTTCGGTGGAGAGAGTTGAACAATTCCAAATCATCAATGTGGACCGTTGTACTCTATTTAGTGCTCTTAAAAGTCTAACCAGGTAGTTGAGCCTTCGTGCCGCGTTTCGTAAGGTAAAGACGCGAATAGACCAAGTTATGTCTCAAATTGCAAAAAAACGTGAAAAGCTCTTTTGTGGAGAGAGTTGAATAATTCCAAAGCCTCAATGTGGACCGTTGTACTGTATTTAGTGCTCTTAGAAGTCTAACTTGCTAGTTGAGCCTTCATGCCACGTTTCGTAAGGTAAAGATGCGAGTAGACCAAGTTATGTTTGAAATTGCACAAAAACGTGAAAAGCTCCTCTATGGAGAGAGTTGAGCAATTCCAAAGCATCAATGTGGACCGTTGTACTCTATTTAGTGCTCTTAAGAGTCTAACTAGCTAGTTGAGCCTTCATGAAACGTTTCGTAAGGTAAAGATGCGAGTAGACCAAGTTATGTTTGAAATTGCACAAAAACGTGAAAAGCTCTTCTGTGGAGAGAGTTGAACAATTCCAAATCATCAATGTGGACCGTTGTACTCTATTTAGTGCTCTTAAAAGTCTAGCTTGCTAGTTGAGCCTTCGTGCCGCGTTTCGTAAGGTAAAGACGCGAATAGACCAAGTTATGTCTCAAATTGCACAAAAACGTGAAAAGCTCTTTTGTGGAGAGAGTTGAACAATTCCAAAGCCTCAATGTGGACCGTTGTACTGTATTTAGTGCTCTTAGAAGTCTAACTTGCTAGTTGAGCCTTCATGCCACGTTTCGTAAGGTAAAGATGCGAGTAGACCAAGTTATGTTTGAAATTGCACAAAAACGTGAAAAGCTCCTCTATGGAGAGAGTTGAGCAATTCCAAAGCATCAATGTGGACCGTTGTACTCTATTTAATGCTCTTAAGAGTCTAACTAGCTAGTTGAGCCTTCGTGCCACGTTTCGTAAGGTAAAGACGCGCATAGAGCATGTTATGTCTCAAATTGCACAAAAACGTGAAATGCTCCTCTATGGAGAGAGTTGAGCAATTCCAAAGCCTCAATGTGAACCGTTGTACTCTATTTAGTGCTCTTAAAAGTCTAACCAGCTAGTTGAGCCTTCGTGCCGCGTTTCGTAAGGTAAAGACACGAATAGACCAAGTTATGTCTCAAATTAAACAAAAACGTGAAAAGCTCCTCTATGGAGAGAGTTGAGCAATTCCAAAACCTCAATGTGGACCGTTGTACTCTATTTAGTGCTCTTAAAAGTCTAACCAGCTAGTTGAGCCTTCGTGCCGCGTTTCGTAAGGTAAAGACGCGAATAGACCAATTTATGTCTCAAATTGCACAAAAACGTGAAAAGCTCTTCGGTGGAGAGAGTTGAACAATTCCAAAGCATCAATGTGGACCGTTGTACTCTATTTAGTGCTCTTAAAAGTCTAACCAGCTAGTTGAGCCTTCGTGCCGCGTTTCGTAAGGTAAAGACGCGAATAGACCAAGTTATGTCTCAAATTGCACAAAAACGTGAAAAGCTCTTTTGTGGAGAGAGTTGAACAATTCCAAAGCCTCAATGTGGACCGTTGTACTGTATTTAGTGCTCTTAGAAGTCTAACTTGCTAGTTGAGCCTTCATGCCACGTTTCGTAAGGTAAAGATGCGAGTAGACCAAGTTATGTTTAAAATTGCACAAAAACGTGAAAAGCTCCTCTATGGAGAGAGTTGAGCAATTCCAAAGCATCAATGTGGACCGTTGTACTCTATTTAGTGCTCTTAAGAGTCTAACTAGCTAGTTGAGCCTTCGTGCCACGTTTCGTAAGGTAAAGACGCGCATAGAGCATGTTATGTCTCAAATTGCACAAAAACGTGAAATGCTCCTCTATGGAGAGAGTTAAGCAATTCCAAAGCCTCAATGTGAACCGTTGTACTCTATTTAGTGCTCTTAAAAGTCTAACCAGCTAGTTGAGCCTTCGTGCCGCGTTTCGTAAGGTAAAGACACGAATAGACCAAGTTATGTCTCAAATTGAACAAAAACGTGAAAAGCTCCTCTATGGAGAGAGTTGAGCAATTCCAAAACCTCAATGTGGACCGTTGTACTCTATTTAGTGCTCTTAAAAGTCTAACCAGCTAGTTGAGCCTTCGTGCCGCGTTTCGTAAGGTAAAGACGCGAATAGACCTAGTTATGTCTCAAATTGCACAAAAACGTGAAAAGCTCTTCTGTGGAGAGAGTTGAACAATTCCAAAGCCTCAATGTGGACCGTTGTACTGTATTTAGTGCTCTTAGAAGTCTAACTTGCTAGTTGAGCCTTCATGCCACGTTTCGTAAGGTAAAGATGCGAGTAGACCAAGTTATGTTTGAAATTGCACAAAAACGTGAAAAGCTTCTCTATGGAGAGAGTTGAGCAATTCCAAAGCATCAATGTGGACCGTTGTACTCTATTTAGTGCTCTTAAGAGTCTAACTAGCTAGTTGAGCCTTTGTGCCACGTTTCGTAAGGTAAAGACGCGCATAGAGCATGTTATGTCTCAAATTGCACAAAAACGTGAAATGCTCCTCTATGGAGAGAGTTGAGCAATTTCAAAGCATCAATGTGGACCGTTGTACTCTATTTAGTGCTCTTAAAAGTCTAACCAGCTAGTTGAGCCTTCGTGCCGCGTTTCGTAAGGTAAATACGCGAATAGACCAAGTTATGTCTCAAATTGAACAAAAACGTGAAAAGCTCCTCTATGGAGAGAGTTGAGCAATTCCAAAACCTCAATGTGGACCGTTGTACTCTATTTAGTGCTCTTGAAAGTCTAACCAGCTAGTTGAGTCTTCGTGCCGCGTTTCGTAAGGTAAAG
Source organism: Tripterygium wilfordii (assembly GCF_013401445.1). Lineage (NCBI taxonomy): Eukaryota > Viridiplantae > Streptophyta > Magnoliopsida > Celastrales > Celastraceae > Tripterygium > Tripterygium wilfordii. Next base: position 13,018 of record NW_024056147.1, read on the forward strand.
ACGCGAATAGACCAAGTTATGTCTCAAATTGCACAAAAACGTGAAAAGCTCTTCTGTGGAGAGAGTTGAACAATTCCAAAGCATCAATGTGGACCGTTGTACTCTATTTAGTGCTCTTAAAAGTCTAGCTTGCTAGTTGAGCCTTCATGCCACGTTTCGTAAGGTAAAGATGCGAGTAGACCAAGTTATGTTTGAAATTGCACAAAAACGTGAAAAGCTCCTCTATGGAGAGAGTTGAGCAATTCCAAAGCATCAATGTGGACCGTTGTACTCTATTTAGTGCTCTTAAGAGTCTAACTAGCTAGTTGAGCCTTCGTGCCACGTTTCGTAAGGTAAAGACGCGCATAGAGCATGTTATGTCTCAAATTGCACAAAAACGTGAAATGCTCCTCTATGGAGAGAGTTGAGCAATTCCAAAGCCTCAATGTGAACCGTTGTACTCTATTTAGTGCTCTTAAAAGTCTAACCAGCTAGTTGAGCCTTCGTGCCGCGTTTCGTAAGGTAAAGACACGAATAGACCAAGTTATGTCTCAAATTAAACAAAAACGTGAAAAGCTCCTCTATGGAGAGAGTTGAGCAATTCCAAAGCTTCAATGTGGACCGTTGTACTCTATTTAGTGCTCTTAAAAGTCTAACCAGCTAGTTGAGCCTTTGTGCCACGTTTCGTAAGGTAAAGACGCGCATAGAGCATGTTATGTCTCAAATTGCACAAAAACGTGAAATGCTCCTCTATGGAGAGAGTTGAGCAATTTCAAAGCATCAATGTGGACCGTTGTACTCTATTTAGTGCTCTTAAAAGTCTAACCAGCTAGTTGAGCCTTCGTGCCGCGTTTCGTAAGGTAAATACGCGAATAGACCAAGTTATGTCTCAAATTGAACAAAAACGTGAAAAGCTCCTCTATGGAGAGAGTTGAGCAATTCCAAAACCTCAATGTGGACCGTTGTACTCTATTTAGTGCTCTTGAAAGTCTAACCAGCTAGTTGAGTCTTCGTGCCGCGTTTCGTAAGGTAAAGACGCGAATAGACCAAGTTATGTCTCAAATTGCACAAAAACGTGAAAAGCTCTTCTGTGGAGAGAGTTGAACAATTCCAAAGCATCAATGTGGACCGTTGTACTCTATTTAGTGCTCTTAAAAGTCTAGCTTGCTAGTTGAGCCTTCATGCCACGTTTCGTAAGGTAAAGATGCGAGTAGACCAAGTTATGTTTGAAATTGTACAAAAACGTGAAAAGCTCCTCTATGGAGAGAGTTGAGCAATTCCAAAGCATCAATGTGGACCGTTGTACTCTATTTAGTGCTCTTAGAAATCTAACCAGCTAGTTGAGCCTTCGTGCCATGTTTCGTAAGGTAAAGACGCGAATAGACCATGTTATGTCTCAAATTGCACAAAAACGTGAAAAGCTCCTCTATGGAGAGAGTTGAGCAATTCCAAAGCATCAATGTGGACCGTTATAGTATATTTAGTGCTCTTAAAAGTCTAACCAGCTAGTTGAGCCTTCGTGCCGCGTTTTGTAAGGTAAAGACGCGAATAGACCATGTTATGTCTCAAATTGCATAAAAACGTGAAAAGCTCCTCTATGCAGAGAGTTGAGCAATTCCAAAGCATCAATGTGGACCGTTGTACTCTATTTAGTGCTCTTAAAAGTCTAACCAGCTATTTGAGCCTTCGTGCCACGTTTCGTAAGGTAAAGACGCGAATAGACCATGTTATGTCTCAAATTGCACAAAAACGTGAAAAGCTCCTCTATGGAGAGAGTTGAGCAATTCCAAAGCCTCAATGTGGACCGTTGTACTCTATTTGGTGCTCTTAAAAGTCTAACCAGCTAGTTGAGCCTTCGTGCCGCGTTTCGTAAGGTAAAGACGCGAATAGACCAAGTTATGTCTCAAATTGCACAAAACCGTGAAAAGCTCTTCGGTGGAGAGAGTTGAACAATTCCAAATCATCAATGTGGACCGTTGTACTCTATTTAGTGCTCTTAAAAGTCTAACCAGGTAGTTGAGCCTTCGTGCCGCGTTTCGTAAGGTAAAGACGCGAATAGACCAAGTTATGTCTCAAATTGCAAAAAAACGTGAAAAGCTCTTTTGTGGAGAGAGTTGAATAATTCCAAAGCCTCAATGTGGACCGTTGTACTGTATTTAGTGCTCTTAGAAGTCTAACTTGCTAGTTGAGCCTTCATGCCACGTTTCGTAAGGTAAAGATGCGAGTAGACCAAGTTATGTTTGAAATTGCACAAAAACGTGAAAAGCTCCTCTATGGAGAGAGTTGAGCAATTCCAAAGCATCAATGTGGACCGTTGTACTCTATTTAGTGCTCTTAAGAGTCTAACTAGCTAGTTGAGCCTTCATGAAACGTTTCGTAAGGTAAAGATGCGAGTAGACCAAGTTATGTTTGAAATTGCACAAAAACGTGAAAAGCTCTTCTGTGGAGAGAGTTGAACAATTCCAAAGCATCAATGTGGACCGTTGTACTCTATTTAGTGCTCTTAAAAGTCTAGCTTGCTAGTTGAGCCTTCATGCCACGTTTCGTAAGGTAAAGATGCGAGTAGACCAAGTTATGTTTGAAATTGCACAAAAACGTGAAAAGCTCCTCCATGGAGAGAGTTGAGCAATTCCAAAGCATCAATGTGGACTGTTGTACTCTATTTAGTGCTCTTAAAAGTCTAACTTGCTAGTTGAGCCTTCATGAAACGTTTCGTAAGGTAAAGATGCGAGTAGACCAATTTATGTTTGAAATTGCACAAAAACGTGAAAAGCTCCTCTATGGAGAGAGTTGAGCAATTCCAAAGCATCAATGTGGACCGTTGTACTCTATTTAGTGCTATTAGAAGTCTAACCAGCTAGTTGAGCCTTCGTGCCACGTTTCGTAAGGTAAAGACGCGAATAGACCATGTTATGTCTCAAATGGCACAAAAACGTGAAAAGCTCCTCTATGGAGAGAGTTGAGCAATTCCAAAGCCTCAATGTGGACCGTTGTACTCTATTTAGTGCTCTTAAAAGTCTAACCAGCTAGTTGAGCCTTCGTGCCGCGTTTCGTAAGGTAAAGACGCGAATAGACCATGTTATGTCTCAAATTGCACAAAAACGTGAAAAGCTCCTCTATGGAGAGAGTTGAGCAATTCCAAAGCTTCAATGTGGACCGTTGTACTCTATTTAGTGCTCTTAAAAGTCTAACCAGCTAGTTGAGCCTTCGTGCCGCGTTTCGTAAGGTAAAGACGCGAATAGACCAAGTTATGTCTCAAATTGCACAAAAACGTGAAAAGCTCCTCTACGGAGAGAGTTGAGCAATTCCAAAGCATCAATGTGAACCGTTGTACTCTATTTAGTGCTCTTAAAAGTCTAACCAGCTAGTTGAGCCTTCGTGCCACGTTTCGCAAGGTAAAGACGCGAATAGACCATGTTATGTCTCAAATTGCACAAAAACGTGAAAAGCTCCTCTATGGAGAGAGTTGAGCAATTCCAAAGCCTCAATGTGGACCGTTGTACTCTATTTAGTGCTCTTAAAAGTCTAACCAGCTAGTTGAGCCTTCGTGCCGCGTTTCGTAAGGTAAAGACGCGAATAGACCAAGTTATGTCTCAAATTGCACAAAAACGTGAAAAGCTCTTCTGTGGAGAGAGTTGAACAATTCCAAAGCCTCAATGTGGACCGTTGTACTGTATTTAGTGCTCTTAGAAGTCTAACTTGCTAGTTGAGCCTTCATGCCACGTTTCGTAAGGTAAAGATGCGAGTATACCAAGTTATGTTTGAAATTGCACAAAAACGTGAAAAGCTTCTCTATGGAGAGAGTTGAGCAATTCCAAAGCATCAATGTGGACCGTTGTACTCTATTTAGTGCTCTTAAGAGTCTAACTAGCTAGTTGAGCCTTCGTGCCACGTTTCGTAAGGTAAAGACGCGCATAGAGCATGTTATGTCTCAAATTGCACAAAAACGTGAAATGCTCTTCTATGGAGAGAGTTGAGCAATTCCAAAGCATCAATGTGGACCGTTGTACTCTATTTAGTGCTCTTAGAAGTCTAACCAGCTAGTTGAGCCTTCGTGCCATGTTTCGTAAGGTAAATACGCGAATAGACCAAGTTATGTCTCAAATTGAACAAAAACGTGAAAAGCTCCTCTATGCAGAGAGTTGAGCAATTCCAAAACCTCAATGTGGACCGTTGTACTCTATTTAGTGCTCTTAAAAGTCTAACCAGCTAGTTGAGCCTTCGTGCCGCGTTTCGTAAGGTAAATACGCGAATAGACCAAGTTATGTCTCAAATTGAACAAAAACGTGAAAAGCTCCTCTATGGAGAGAGTTGAGCAATTCCAAAACCTCAATGTGGACCGTTGTACTCTATTTAGTGCTCTTAAAAGTCTAACCAGCTAGTTGAGCCTTCGTGCCGCATTTCGTAAGGTAAATACGCGAATAGACCAAGTTATGTCTCAAATTGAACAAAAACGTGAAAAACTCCTCTATGGAGAGAGTTGAGCAATTTCAAAACCTCAATGTGGACCGTTGTACTCTATTTAGTGCTATTAAAAGTCTAACCAGCTAGTTGAGCCTTCGTGTCGCGTTTCGTAAGGTAAAGACGCGAATAGACCAAGTTATGTCTCAAATTGCACAAAAACGTGAAAAGCTCTTCTGTGGAGAGAGTTGAGCAATTCCAAAGCATCAATGTGGACCGTTATACTATATTTAGTGCTCTTAAAAGTCTAACCAGCTAGTTGAGCCTTCGTGCCGCGTTTCGTAAGGTAAAGACGCGAATAGACCATGTTATGTCTCAAATTGCATAAAAACGTGAAAAGCTCCTCTATGGAGAGAGTTGAGCAATTCCAAAGCATCAATGTGGACCGTTGTACTCTATTTAGTGCTCTTAAAAGTCTAACCAGCTATTTGAGCCTTCGTGCCACGTTTCGTAAGGTAAAGACGCGAATAGACCATGTTATGTCTCAAATTGCACAAAAACGTGAAAAGCTCCTCTATGGAGAGAGTTGAGCAATTCCAAAGCCTGAATGTGGACCGTTGTACTCTATTTGGTGCTCTTAAAAGTCTAACCAGCTAGTTGAGCCTTCGTGCCGCGTTTCGTAAGGTAAAGACGTGAATAGACCAAGTTATGTCTCAAAATGCACAAAAACGTGAAAAGCTCTTCGGTGGAGAGAGTTGAACAATTCCAAATCATCAATGTGGACCGTTGTACTCTATTTAGTGCTCTTAAAAGTCTAACCAGGTAGTTGAGCCTTCGTGCCGCGTTTCGTAAGGTAAAGACGCGAATAGACCAAGTTATGTCTCAAATTGCACAAAAACGTGAAAAGCTCTTTTGTGGAGAGAGTTCAACAATTCCAAAGCCTCAATGTGGACCGTTGTACTGTATTTAGTGCTCTTAGAAGTCTAACTTGCTAGTTGAGCCTTCATGCCACGTTTCGTAAGGTAAAGATGCAAGTAGACCAAGTTATGTTTGAAATTGCACAAAAACGTGAAAAGCTCCTCTATGGAGAGAGTTGAGCAATTCCAAAGCATCAATGTGGACCGTTGTACTCTATTTAGTGCTCTTAAGAGTCTAACTAGCTAGTTGAGCCTTCGTGCCACGTTTCGTAAGGTAAAGACGCGCATAGAGCATGTTATGTCTCAAATTGCACAAAAACGTGAAATGCTCCTCTATGGAGAGAGTTGAGCAATTCCAAAGCCTCAATGTGAACCGTTGTACTCTATTTAGTGCTCTTAAAAGTCTAACCAGCTAGTTGAGCCTTCGTGCCGCGTTTCGTAAGGTAAAGACGCGAATAGACCAAGTTATGTCTGAAATTGAACAAAAACGTGAAAAGCTCCTCTATGGAGAGAGTTGAGCAATTCCAAAACCTCAATGTGGACCGTTGTACTCTATTTAGTGCTCTTAAAAGTCTAACCAGCTAGTTGAGCCTTCGTGCCGCGTTTCGTAAGGTAAAGACGCGAATAGACCAAGTTATGTCTCAAATTGCACAAAAACGTGAAAAGCTCTTCTGTGGAGAGAGTTGAACAATTCCAAAGCATCAATGTGGACCGTTGTACTCTACTTAGTGCTCTTAAAAGTCTAGCTTGCTAGTTGAGCCTTCATGCCACGTTTCGTAAGGTTAAGATGCGAGTAGACCAAGTTATGTTTGAAATTGCACAAAAACGTGAAAAGCTCCTCTATGGAGAGAGTTGAGCAATTCCAAAGCATCAATGTGGACTGTTGTACTCTATTTAGTGCTCTTAAAAGTCTAACTTGCTAGTTGAGCCTTCATGAAACGTTTCGTAAGGTAAAGATGCGAGTAGACCAAGTTATGTTTGAAATTGCACAAAAACGTGAAAAGCTCCTCTATGGAGAGAGTTGAGCAATTCCAAAGCATCAATGTGGACCGTTGTACTCTATTTAGTGCTCTTAGAAGTCTAACCAACTAGTTGAGCCTTCGTGCCACGTTTCGTAAGGTAAAGACGCGAATAGACCATGTTATGTCTCAAATTGCACAAAAACGTGAAAAGCTCCTCTATGGAGAGAGTTGAGCAATTCCAAAGCCTCAATGTGGACCGTTGTACTCTATTTAGTGCTCTTAAAAGTCTAACCAGCTAGTTGAGCCTTCGTGCCGCGTTTCGTAAGGTAAAGACGCGAATAGACCAAGTTATGTCTCAAATTGCACAAAAACGTGAAAAGCTCCTCTATGGAGAGAGTTGAGCAATTCCAAAGCATCAATGTGAACCGTTGTACTCTATTTAGTGCTCTTAAAAGTCTAACCAGCTAGTTGAGCCTTCGTGCCACGTTTCGTACGGTAAAGACGCGAATAGACCATGTTATGTCTCCAATTGCACAAAAACGTGAAAAGCTCCTCTATGGAGAGAGTTGAGCAATTCCAAAGCCTCAATGTGGACCGTTGTACTCTATTTAGTGCTCTTAAAAGTCTAACCAGCTAGTTGAGCCTTCGTGCCGCGTTTCGTAGGGTAAAGACGCGAATAGACCATGTTATGTCTCAAATTGCATAAAAACGTGAAATGCTCTTCTATGGAGAGAGTTGAGCAATTCCAAAGCATCAATGTGGACCGTTGTACTCTATTTAGTGCTCTTAGAAGTCTAACCAGCTAGTTGAGCCTTCGTGCCATGTTTCGTAAGGTAAATACGCGAATAGACCAAGTTATGTCTCAAATTGAACAAAAACGTGAAAAGCTCCTCTATGCAGAGAGTTGAGCAATTCCAAAACCTCAATGTGGACCGTTGTACTCTATTTAGTGCTCTTAAAAGTCTAACCAGCTAGTTGAGCCTTCGTGCCGCGTTTCGTAAGGTAAATACGCGAATAGACCAAGTTATGCCTCAAATTGAACAAAAACGTGAAAAGCTCCTCTATGGAGAGAGTTGAGCAATTCCAAAACCTCAATGTGGACCGTTGTACTCTATTTAGTGCTCTTAAAAGTCTAACCAGCTAGTTGAGCCTTCGTGCCGCATTTCGTAAGGTAAATACGCGAATAGACCAAGTTATGTCTCAAATTGAACAAAAACGTGAAAAACTCCTCTATGGAGAGAGTTGAGCAATTTCAAAACCTCAATGTGGACCGTTGTACTCTATTTAGTGCTATTAAAAGTCTAACCAGCTAGTTGAGCCTTCGTGCCGCGTTTCGTAAGGTAAAGACGCGAATAGACCAAGTTATGTCTCAAATTGCACAAAAACGTGAAAAGCTCTTCTGTGGAGAGAGTTGAGCAATTCCAAAGCATCAATGTGGACCGTTATACTATATTTAGTGCTCTTAAAAGTCTAACCAGCTAGTTGAGCCTTCGTGCCGCGTTTCGTAAGGTAAAGACGCGAATAGACCATGTTATGTCTCAAATTGCATAAAAACGTGAAAAGCTCCTCTATGGAGAGAGTTGAGCAATTCCAAAGCATCAATGTGGACCGTTGTACTCTATTTAGTGCTCTTAAAAGTCTAACCAGCTATTTGAGCCTTCGTGCCACGTTTCGTAAGGTAAAGACGCGAATAGACCATGTTATGTCTCAAATTGCACAAAAACGTGAAAAGCTCCTCTATGGAGAGAGTTGAGCAATTCCAAAGCCTCAATGTGGACCGTTGTACTCTATTTGGTGCTCTTAAAAGTCTAACCAGCTAGTTGAGCCTTCGTGCCGCGTTTCGTAAGGTAAAGACGCGAATAGACCAAGTTATGTCTCAAAATGCACAAAAACGTGAAAAGCTCTTCGGTGGAGAGAGTTGAACAATTCCAAATCATCAATGTGGACCGTTGTACTCTATTTAGTGCTCTTAAAAGTCTAACCAGGTAGTTGAGCCTTCGTGCCGCGTTTCGTAAGGTAAAGACGCGAATAGACCAAGTTATGTCTCAAATTGCACAAAAACGTGAAAAGCTCTTTTGTGGAGAGAGTTGAACAATTCCAAAGCCTCAATGTGGACCGTTGTACTGTATTTAGTGCTCTTAGAAGTCTAACTTGCTAGTTGAGCCTTCATGCCACGTTTCGTAAGGTAAAGATGCAAGTAGACCAAGTTATGTTTGAAATTGCACAAAAACGTGAAAAGCTCCTCTATGGAGAGAGTTGAGCAATTCCAAAGCATCAATGTGGACCGTTGTACTCTATTTAGTGCTCTTAAAAGTCTAACCAGCTATTTGAGCCTTCGTGCCGCGTTTCGTAAGGTAAAGACGCGAATAGACCAAGTTATGTCTCAAATTGCACAAAAACGTGAAAAGCTCCTCTATGGAAAGAGTTGAGCAATTCCAAAGCATCAATGTGAACTGTTGTACTCTATTTAGTGCTCTTAAAAGTCTAACCAGCTAGTTGAGCCTTCGTGCCGTGTTTCGTAAGGTAAAGACGCGAATAGACCATGTTATGTCTCAAATTGCACAAAAACGTGAAAAGCTCCTCAATGGAGAGAGTTGAGCAATTCCAAAGCATCAATGTGGACCGTTATACTATATTTAGTGCTCTTAAAAGTCTAACCAGCTAGTTGAGCCTTCGTGCCGCGTTTCGTAAGGTTAAGACGCGAATAGACCATGTTATGTCTCAAATTGCATAAAAACGTGAAAAGCTCCTCTATGCAGAGAGTTGAGCAATTCCAAAGCATCAATGTGGACCGTTGTACTCTATTTAGTGCTCTTAAAAGTCTAACCAGCTATTTGAGCCTTCGTGCCACGTTTCGTAAGGTAAAGACGCGAATAGACCATGTTATGTCTCAAATTGCACAAAAACGTGAAAAGCTCCTCTATGGAGAGAGTTGAGCAATTCCAAAGCCTCAATGTGGACCGTTGTACTCTATTTAGTGCTCTTAAAAGTCTAACCAGCTAGTTGAGCCTTCGTGCCGCGTTTCGTAAGGTAAAGACGCGAATAGACCATGTTATGTCTCAAATTGCACAAAAACGTGAAAAGCTCCTCTATGGAGAGAGTTGAGCAATTCCAAAGCTTCAATGTGGACCGTTGTACTCTATTTAGTGCTCTTAAAAGTCTAACCAGCTAGTTGAGCCTTCGTGCCGCGTTTCGTAAGGTAAAGACGCGAATAGACCAAGTTATGTCTCAAATTGCACAAAAACGTGAAAAGCTCCTCTATGGAGAGAGTTGAGCAATTCCAAAGCATCAATGTGAACCGTTGTACTCTATTTAGTGCTCTTAAAAGTCTAACCAGCTAGTTGAGCCTTCGTGCCACGTTTCGTAAGGTAAAGACACGAATAGACCATGTTATGTCTCCAATTGCACAAAAACGTGAAAAGCTCCTCTATGGAGAGAGTTGAGCAATTCCAAAGCCTCAATGTGGACCGTTGTACTCTATTTAGTGCTCTTAAAAGTCTAACCAGCTAGTTGAGCCTTCGTGCCGCGTTTCGTAAGGTAAAGACGCGAATAGACCAAGTTATGTCTCAAATTGCACAAAAACGTGAAAAGCTCTTCTGTGGAGAGAGTTGAACAATTCCAAAGCATCAATGTGGACCGTTGTACTCTATTTAGTGCTCTTAAAAGTCTAACCAGTTAGTTGAGCCTTCGTGCCGCGTTTCGTAAGGTAAAGACGCGAATAGACCAAGTTATGTCTCAAATTGCACAAAAACGTGAAAAGCTCCTCTATGGAGAGAGTTGAGCAATTCCAAAGCATCAATGTGGACCGTTATACTATATTTAGTGCTCCTAAAAGTCTAACCAGCTAGTTGAGCCTTCGTGCCGCGTTTCGTAAGGTAAAGACGCGAATAGACCATGTTATGTCTCAAATTGCACAAAAACGTGAAAAGCTCCTCTATGGAGAGAGTTGAGCAATTCCAAAGCTTCAATGTGGACCGTTGTACTCTATTTAGTGCTCTTAAAAGTCTAACCAGCTAGTTGAGCCTTCGTGCCGCGTTTCGTAAGGTAAAGACGCGAATAGACCAAGTTATGTCTCAAATTGCACAAAAACGTGAAAAGCTCCTCTATGGAGAGAGTTGAGCAATTCCAAAGCATCAATGTGAACCGTTGTACTCTATTTAGTGCTCTTAAAAGTCTAACCAGCTAGTTGAGCCTTCGTGCCACGTTTCGTAAGGTAAAGACACGAATAGACCATGTTATGTCTCCAATTGCACAAAAACGTGAAAAGCTCCTCTATGGAGAGAGTTGAGCAATTCCAAAGCCTCAATGTGGACCGTTGTACTCTATTTAGTGCTCTTAAAAGTCTAACCAGCTAGTTGAGCCTTCGTGCCGCGTTTCGTAAGGTAAAGACGCGAATAGACCAAGTTATGTCTCAAATTGCACAAAAACGTGAAAAGCTCTTCTGTGGAGAGAGTTGAACAATTCCAAAGCATCAATGTGGACCGTTGTACTCTATTTAGTGCTCTTAAAAGTCTAACCAGCTAGTTGAGCCTTCGTGCCGCGTTTCGTAAGGTAAAGACGCGAATAGACCAAGTTATGTCTCAAATTGCACAAAAACGTGAAAAGCTCCTCTATGGAGAGAGTTGAGCAATTCCAAAGCATCAATGTGGACCGTTATACTATATTTAGTGCTCCTAAAAGTCTAACCAGCTAGTTGAGCCTTCGTGCCGCGTTTCGTAAGGTAAAGACGCGAATAGACCATGTTATGTCTCAAATTGCATAAAAACGTGAAAAGCTCCTCTATGCAGAGAGTTGAGCAATTCCAAAGCATCAATGTGGACCGTTGTACTCTATTTAGTGCTCTTAAAAGTCTAACCAGCTATTTGAGCCTTCGTGCCACGTTTCGTAAGGTAAAGACGTGAATAGACCATGCTATGTCTCAAATTGCACAAAAACGTGAAAAGCTCCTCTATGGAGAGAGTTGAGCAATTCCAAAGCCTCAATGTGGACCATTGTACTCTATTTGGTGCTCTTAAAAGTCTAACCAGCTAGTTGAGCCTTCGTGCCGCGTTTCAAAAGGTAAAGACGCGAATAGACCAAGTTATGTCTCAAATTGCAGAAAAACGTGAAAAGCTCTTCGGTGGAGAGAGTTGAACCATTCCAAAGCATCAATGTGGACCGTTGTACTCTATTTAGTGCTCTTAAAAGTCTAACCAGCTAGTTGAGCCTTCGTGCCGCGTTTCGTAAGGTAAAGACGCGAATAGACCAAGTTATGTCTCAAATTGCACAAAAACGTGAAAAGCTCTTTTGTGGAGAGAGTTGAACAATTCCAAAGCCTCAATGTGGACCGTTGTACTGTATTTAGTGCTCTTAGAAGTCTAACTTGCTAGTTGAGCCTTCATGCCACGTTTCGTAAGGTAAAGATGCGAGTAGACCAAGTTATGTTTGAAATTGCACAAAAACGTGAAAAGCTCCTCTATGGAGAGAGTTGAGCAATTCCAAAGCATCAATGTGGACCGTTGTACTCTATTTAGTGCTCTTAAGAGTCTAACTAGCTAGTTGAGCCTTCGTGCCACGTTTCGTAAGGTAAAGACGCACATAGAGCATGTTATGTCTCATATTGCACAAAAACGTGAAATGCTCCTCTATGGAGAGAGTTGAGCAATTCCAAAGCCTCAATGTGAACCGTTGTACTCTATTTAGTGCTCTTAAAAGTCTAACCAGCTAGTTGAGCCTTCGTGCCGCGTTTCGTAAGGTAAAGACGCGAATACACCATGTTATGTCTCAAATTGCATAAAAACGTGAAAAGCTCCTCTATGCAGAGAGTTGAGCAATTCCAAAGCATCAATGTGGACCGTTGTACTCTATTTAGTGCTCTTAAAAGTCTAACCAGCTATTTGAGCCTTCGTGCCACGTTTCATAAGGTAAAGACGCGAATAGACCATGTTATGTCTCAAATTGCACAAAAACGTGAAAAGCTCCTCTATGGAGAGAGTTGAGCAATTCCAAAGCCTCAATGTGGACCGTTGTACTCTATTTAGTGCTCTTAAAAGTCTAACCAGCTAGTTGAGCCTTCGTGCCGCGTTTCGTAAGGTAAAGACGCGAATAGACCAAGTTATGTCTCAAATTGCACAAAAACGTGAAAAGCTCCTCTATGGAGAGAGTTGAGCAATTCCAAAGCATCAATGTGAACTGTTGTACTCTATTTAGTGCTCTTAAAAGTCTAACCAGCTAGTTGAGCCTTCGTGCCGTGTTTCGTAAGGTAAAGACGCGAATAGACCATGTTATGTCTCAAATTGCACAAAAACGTGAAAAGCTCCTCTATGGAGAGAGTTGAGCAATTCCAAAGCATCAATGTGGACCGTTGTACTCTATTTAGTGCTCTTAAAAGTCTAACCAGCTAGTTGAGCCTTCATGAAACGTTTCGTAAGGTAAAATGCGAGTAGACCAAGTTATGTTTGAAATTGCACAAAAACGTGAAAAGCTCCTCTATGGAGAGAGTTGAGCAATTCCAAAGCATCAATGTGGACCGTTGTACTCTATTTAGTGCTCTTAGAAGTCTAACCAGCTAGTTGAGCCTTCGTGCCACGTTTCGTATGGTAAAGACGCGAATAGACGATGTTATGTCTCAAATTGCACAAAAACGTGAAAAGCTCCTCTATGGAGAGAGTTGAGCAATTCCAAAGCCTCAATGTGGACCGTTGTACTCTATTTAGTGCTCTTAAAAGTCTAACCAGCTAGTTGAGCCTTTGTGCCGCGTTTCGTAAGGTAAAGACGCGAATAGACCTAGTTATGTCTCAAATTGCACAAAAACGTGAAAAGCTCCTCTATGGAGAGAGTTGAGCAATTCCAAAGCATCAATGTGAACTGTTGTACTCTATTTAGTGCTCTTAAAAGTCTAACCAGCTAGTTGAGCCTTCGTGCCGTGTTTCGTAAGGTAAAGACGCGAATAGACCATGTTATGTCTCAAATTGCACAAAAACGTGAAAAGCTCCTCTATGGAGAGAGTTGAGCAATTCCAAAGCATCAATGTGGACCGTTATACTATATTTAGTGCTCCTAAAAGTCTAACCAGCTAGTTGAGCCTTCGTGCCGCGTTTCGTAAGGTAAAGACGCGAATAGACCATGTTATGTCTCAAATTGCATAAAAACGTGAAAAGCTCCTCTATGCAGAGAGTTGAGCAATTCCAAAGCATCAATGTGGACCGTTGTACTCTATTTAGTGCTCTTAAAAGTCTAACCAGCTATTTGAGCCTTCGTGCCACGTTTCGTAAGGTAAAGACGTGAATAGACCAAGCTATGTCTCAAATTGCACAAAAACGTGAAACGCTCCTCTATGGAGAGAGTTGAGCAATTCCAAAGCCTCAATGTGGACCATTGTACTCTATTTGGTGCTCTTAAAAGTCTAACCAGCTAGTTGAGCCTTCGTGCCGCGTTTCATAAGGTAAAGACGCGAATAGACCAAGTTATGTCTCAAATTGCAGAAAAACGTGAAAAGCTCTTCGGTGGAGAGAGTTGAACCATTCCAAAGCATCAATGTGGACCGTTGTACTCTATTTAGTGCTCTTAAAAGTCTAACCAGCTAGTTGAGCCTTCGTGCCGCGTTTCGTAAGGTAAAGACGCGAATAGACCAAGTTCTGTCTCAAATTGCACAAAAACGTGAAAAGCTCTTTTGTGGAGAGAGTTGAACAATTCCAAAGCCTCAATGTGGACCGTTGTACTGTATTTAGTGCTCTTAGAAGTCTAACTTGCTAGTTGAGCCTTCATGCCACGTTTCGTAAGGTAAAGATGCGAGTAGACCAAGTTATGTTTGAAATTGCACAAAAACGTGAAAAGCTCCTCTATGGAGAGAGTTGAGCAATTCCAAAGCATCAATGTGGACCGTTGTACTCTATTTAGTGCTCTTAAGAGTCTAACTAGCTAGTTGAGCCTTCGTGCCACGTTTCGTAAGGTAAAGACGCACATAGAGCATGTTATGTCTCATATTGCACAAAAACGTGAAATGCTCCTCTATGGAGAGAGTTGAGCAATTCCAAAGCCTCAATGTGAACCGTTGTACTCTATTTAGTGCTCTTAAAAGTCTAACCAGCTAGTTGAGCCTTCGTGCCGCGTTTCGTAAGGTAAAGACGCGAATAGACCATGTTATGTCTCAAATTGCATAAAAACGTGAAAAGCTCCTCTATGCAGAGAGTTGAGCAATTCCAAAGCATCAATGTGGACCGTTGTACTCTATTTAGTGCTCTTAAAAGTCTAACCAGCTATTTGAGCCTTCGTGCCACGTTTCATAAGGTAAAGACGCGAATAGACCATGTTATGTCTCAAATTGCACAAAAACGTGAAAAGCTCCTCTATGGAGAGAGTTGAGCAATTCCAAAGCCTCAATGTGGACCGTTGTACTCTATTTGGTGCTCTTAAAAGTCTAACCAGCTAGTTGAGCCTTCGTGCCGCGTTTCGTAAGGTAAAGACGCGAATAGACCAAGTTATGTCTCAAATTGCAGAAAAACGTGAAAAGCTCTTCGGTGGAGAGAGTTGAACAATTCCAAAGCATCAATGTGGACCGTTGTACTCTATTTAGTGCTCTTAAAAGTCTAACCAGCTAGTTGAGCCTTCGTGCCGCGTTTCGTAAGGTAAAGACGCGAATAGACCAAGTTATGTCTCAAATTGCACAAAAACGTGAAAAGCTCTTTTGTGGAGAGAGTTGAACAATTCCAAAGCCTCAATGTGGACCGTTGTACTGTATTTAGTGCTCTTAGAAGTCTAACTTGCTAGTTGAGCCTTCATGCCACGTTTCGTAAGGTAAAGATGCGAGTAGACCAAGTTATGTTTGAAATTGCACAAAAACGTGAAAAGCTCCTCTATGGAGAGAGTTGAGCAATTCCAAAGCATCAATGTGGACCGTTGTACTCTATTTAGTGCTCTTAAGAGTCTAACTAGCTAGTTGAGCCTTCGTGCCACGTTTCGTAAGGTAAAGACGCGCATAGAGCATGTTATGTCTCATATTGCACAAAAACGTGAAATGCTCCTCTATGGAGAGAGTTGAGCAATTCCAAAGCCTCAATGTGAACCGTTGTACTCTATTTAGTGCTCTTAAAAGTCTAACCAGCTAGTTGAGCCTTCGTGCCGCGTTTTGTAAGGTAAAGACGCGAATAGACCATGTTATGTCTCAAATTGCATAAAAACGTGAAAAGCTCCTTGATGCAGAGAGTTGAGCAATTCCAAAGCATCAATGTGGACCGTTGTACTCTATTTAGTGCTCTTAAAAGTCTAACCAGCTATTTGAGCCTTCGTGCCACGTTTCGTAAGGTAAAGACGCGAATAGACCATGTTATGTCTCAAATTGCACAAAAACGTGAAAAGCTCCTCTATGGAGAGAGTTGAGCAATTCCAAAGCCTCAATGTGGACCGTTGTACTCTATTTGGTGCTCTTAAAAGTCTAACCAGCTAGTTGAGCCTTCGTGCCGCGTTTCGTAAGGTAAAGACGCGAATAGACCAAGTTATGTCTCAAATTGCACAAAAAAGTGAAAAGCTCTTCGGTGGAGAGAGTTGAACAATTCCAAAGCATCAATGTGGACCGTTGTACTCTATTTAGTGCTCTTAAAAGTCTAGCTTGCTAGTTGAGCCTTCATGCCACGTTTCGTAAGGTAAAGATGCGAGTAGACCAAGTTATGTTTGAAATTGCACAAAAACGTGAAAAGCTTCTCTATGGAGAGAGTTGAGCAATTCCAAAGCATCAATGTGGACTGTTGTACTCTATTTAGTGCTCTTAAAAGTCTAACTTGCTAGTTGAGCCTTCATGAAACGTTTCGTAAGGTAAAGATGCGAGTAGACCAAGTTATGTTTGAAATTGCACAAAAACGTGAAAAGCTCCTCTATGGAGAGAGTTGAGCAATTCCAAAGCATCAATGTGGACCGTTGTACTCTATTTAGTGCTCTTAGAAGTCTAACCAGCTAGTTGAGCCTTCGTGCCACGTTTCGTAAGGTAAAGACGCGAATAGACCATGTTATGTCTCAAATTGCACAAAAACGTGAAAAGCTCCTCTATGGAGAGAGTTGAGCAATTCCAAAGCCTCAATGTGGACCGTTGTACTCTATTTAGTGCTCTTAAAAGTCTAACCAGCTAGTTGAGCCTTCGTGCCGCGTTTCGTAAGGTAAAGACGCGAATAGACCATGTTATGTCTCAAATTGCACAAAAACGTGAAAAGCTCCTCTATGGAGAGAGTTGAGCAATTCCAAAGCTTCAATGTGGACCGTTGTACTCTATTTAGTGCTCTTAAAAGTCTAACCAGCTAGTTGAGCCTTCGTGCCGCGTTTCGTAAGGTAAAGACGCGAATAGACCAAGTTATGTCTCAAATTGCACAAAAACGTGAAAAGCTCCTCTATGGAGAGAGTTGAGCAATTCCAAAGCCTCAATGTGAACCGTTGTACTCTATTTAGTGCTCTTAAAAGTCTAACCAGCTAGTTGAGCCTTCGTGCCGCGTTTCGTAAGGTAAAGACGCGAATAGACCATGTTATGTCTCAAATTGCATAAAAACGTGAAAAGCTCCTCTATGCAGAGAGTTGAGCAATTCCAAAGCATCAATGTGGACCGTTGTACTCTATTTAGTGCTCTTAAAAGTCTAACCAGCTAGTTGAGCCTTCGTGCCGCGTTTCGTAAGGTAAAGACGAGAATAGACCATGTTATGTCTCAAATTGCATAAAAACGTGAAAAGCTTCTCTATGGAGAGAGTTGAGCAATTCCAAAGCATCAATGTGGACTGTTGTACTCTATTTAGTGCTCTTAAAAGTCTAACTTGCTAGTTGAGCCTTCATGAAACGTTTCGTAAGGTAAAGATGCGAGTAGACCAAGTTATGTTTGAAATTGCACAAAAACGTGAAAAGCTCCTCTATGGAGAGAGTTGAGCAATTCCAAAGCATCAATGTGAACCGTTGTACTCTATTTAGTGCTCTTAGAAGTCTAACCAGCTAGTTGAGCCTTCGTGCCACGTTTCGTAAGGTAAAGACGCGAATAGACCATGTTATGTCTCAAATTGCACAAAAACGTGAAAAGCTCCTCTATGGAGAGAGTTGAGCAATTCCAAAGCCTCAATGTGGACCGTTGTACTCTATTTAGTGCTCTTAAAAGTCTAACCAGCTAGTTGAGCCTTCGTGCCGCGTTTCGTAAGGTAAAGACGCGAATAGACCATGTTATGTCTCAAATTGCACAAAAACGTGAAAAGCTCCTCTATGGAGAGAGTTGAGCAATTCCAAAGCTTCAATGTGGACCGTTGTACTCTATTTAGTGCTCTTAAAAGTCTAACCAGCTAGTTGAGCCTTCGCGCCGCGTTTCGTAAGGTAAAGACGCGAATAGACCAAGTTATGTCTCAAATTGCACAAAAACGTGAAAAGCTCCTTGATATGGAGTTTAGTATCCGCTAAAAGTATAGCGATTTCAAACCCAAATTATACTCGCAAGTGCACGAATCAATTGTAGTATAGAAGTGGCAAATACGAGTGTCGTACCCACAGGGACTAACTATTAAATATCTGCAATTCCAACTCTTGTAATTATCAATAGAAACAAAATAAATAAGGATTAACGCAAATAAACAAACACTAGGGATCCGAATTCACCAACTCTATTGTATTTAAATTATTTAGTCGACAATTATCATTTCATTCATGCATGTCAAAGATCAAGTCCCCTAATTTATGTAATAGTCATGGGCGTTTGACTTACCACATCTATTCCCAATTGCAACCATCCATGGGCATTTGGATTGGCTAGGACAATCAAGAATGCATTAGGATTTATGGTAACTTATGTAACGATCACAAAGATCCTAGCATATGGCATTTATGTCTAGGTAACTCCGGTATTAATTGCAAGAAGCTGGTCTCAAATTGGACATGGGCATTTGCCTCAATTTGCATCATGGTAATCAAACCTAGATGGTAGCTAAGCATCAAGATTTAATTATCAATAAAGAATAGCTAATTAACGCTTGACATAGCATAAATAAACTAATAATTAATCAAACCAAATTTATTTAGATACAATAGAGTGGATCCATCATCACCCTAGTAAGAGGATTAGTTCCTCATACTAGATTTACACAACCAACAATTGATCTCATAAAATTCTAGAAAGAATATGTGAGAAAATTGTTGTAAAAGAGAAAATAAAACTCAAGAACTCACTCCTTGGTTTTTGTCCTCCTCTTGCCTCTTTCTCCCCTCCTTTAATGTTGTCTTGTATTCCTTCCTCTCCTTTCTCCCCTCTCCCTCCTTTCTCTAGCTCTCTATTTATAGGAAATTAGGAGCTATCCATCCATTGAGAATTTTCAAACCAAAAATGTTGAATGGCCAAATATGTCAAAGGAAGGGATGTCACCACCATTGAAAAATAGTGTTGCACATGACCAATTTGTACTAAAAAAATGATGGTGATGCAGGGAATGATGTCAAGAGAGATATACATATATGTGTATATATGTATAGGTGGAAATGGTAATGGTTTTGACAAATCATGTGGTGGGCTTTCAAATGATAATCAAAGAAATGGGTCAAGATGGTAGTGGACACAAGCAAATGGGCTCTTCACGAAATGTGCCAGCAAATGTTGAACATGGGTTGGTATGAATTGGGCCTGAAAATATAAAAACAAATATAAAGTGAGTGAGAATGATATTTGCATTTTAATGGTGTAATACTCACTTTAAGCCTTAATTATGTAACAAATGCCTTAATAATTCATTATTAAAAGTGTACATTTTTGGCACTTATCACAACCCCCAACCAGCTTATTGCTAGCCCCTAGCAATTCAAGCGTTCAGAAGATTCATGCCATATATGCAAATAATCCAATTATCTCGTTAGTATGAATATATTCAAAAATCCACCAACCACTATCACTAGAACAAATCATTCTGACTAAATCTCATACCACCCATTCTATCTTAGCGTGATGCGTAGTGCGTAGCGAATTTAACATAAATACGTGGCTTTAATTTAATCTTAACACAAACATTGCAATATCACAAGAATCATCAGACTCAATGAATAATCAAGGGCATTAGGTGTAAAGACACCCCAACGGGTTTAATAACTCGAGTCAAAAAGGCCACAAAACTTCACCTGTCACATAAGTTGATGTCTTGATTTTTCTACCTTTTTACGCGAACACTCACTGCTTACTGAGGCAAGAGGCCCGGTTACTCAGCAGAAAAACTTATAGACACTACCGTTTTTTTTTTTTTTTTTTAAATTTTTATGGATATATACATGTATCCCAAGATATTAATATTCAAAGAATTCCAATTCAACTCAAGAAAATCACAATATTCATAATTAATCTTAAATATCATACCCCGCAAATATGTAATTCTGTGCAATTGAATAAATTATTAAATAGAATAGGTGAGACAAAACTAAAGTCAGAAAAATCCACAAGTGATTATGGGTTTTCAACTCAAATTATTATCCACACTTTAGAGATATTCAGACCATTTCAGAAATATGGTAGAAACATGACTTCCAAATCACAAACAAATATATTTTTTTAAAAAAAATAATAAAAAAAAAATACGTAACTACACAACATAGACATATCGCAAACAAACGGTTCTAAGACTCAATATTCCCAAAGCACCGTAAACAAACGGAATTTGTCTCAACACCAGGATCCTTGAGACTGGATGCTAGGTTACTATCAACCTAACTAAAGAGATGTACCCCGTAGCAAAGGGTAAAAGGCTAACAAGGCCTTACAATAGGTTGTCATTCTCTAAGAGTTTCTGGTCGGCTCAATGGAACCCAAGCCAAGGTCAACAGTCCTTTGTATCTCCACTTTGGGGCTTTACAATTATGGACATTTCGTCCAGTCCATGCTTAGGACTCCCAAATACCTTATCGGTGGTTGTTTCCTGGACAAACTACTAATTACTTAGCTGGTTGAGTTGGCATCCCTCTAAGAGATCAACTACAAGTGTTTCAAGCTTGCACCTAAGGTAGCACAACACTTGCCTCCTCTAGCTACATTTTTTTTTTTAAATCTAACAATCATTTCCTCCCCCACTTAAAAGTTCGCATTGTCCTCAATGGGAAAAAAAAAAACTAAATATGAAAATGAAATATGATAAACTGTGGTTCAGAGAAATACAACCTGATGCAAAAAATTTGGATCATTGGATTGCTATGTTTTCAATGCCGTATCATATCCATGAGCACGGCCAACATGCTCTCCAGCCTCTGTTGTCCAGCCTCTAATGTTTGTAGCCCCATCTCGAGCCGGGCTATCGCTACACTCACGCGATCTGGTTGTTGAGACACTGCAACTGCTGAGGAGGACTAGTCAGATGATGATGTTAAGGGTTTTTTTTAGCATGGTGACCTGATATCCCGAAGATGCCTGAGGCAAAGGAGGTCGAATGCTTTTGTACGAAAGCAACCTTGTGATAAGCCGTGGGAAAAATAACTTTCCTGCCTTTGTTGGCTTCTTCTCGACGAAAGATTTGGCTGTGAAAATTATGGCCAGATAGATCTTCCCAATGTCAAACCAATACCCTTTATACATAGAGTATAAAACTGACAAGAATTTTCCCCGTCGTTCTTGCTCATGGCCAATAGGACACAGATTTTTCCGGATAGCATCATCCAACAACCACATCTTTGGTGGCAAGTAGGCTCGGCGTGTAGCATTGGTGTGTTTATTCCTCTTTCCGCTACACATATCATCAATCATTTCCTGCTTTGATGCAAAGATCGGTTGTCGAAATCCAATGGTCGTATCATATGCTGGTGGATACCCTAAGCAGCAACACAGATCTGTTGTTGTGAAGTGAACAGTCAAACCAGCTATAACAACCTGGTAAACAGGTTGATTCCCAGTCCGTTCACTTCGTGGTAGCTCGATGAGAGTGTGATAGAAAGAACGAATGATTTGAGGATACACTAGTAAATTATCTTCTGGATCTGGATCTACGAGGAACAACAAGGAATGCTCCCTCAGGTAGTGCATCGCCCATCTGTTGATGACGTCTCGCTGTATCTTTTCATCAATTCTACACTCAGGAATGATTTCAGCTTCATTGAATAATGCAAACCTGGACTGGGATTTTGATAAGATAGTGCGTGGGCGTCTCGGCATATTTTCTGATCTTTTCTAGAGAGAGAAAAAAAAACACACTCCAAGAAAAAAAAATTGATTTGAGAATAATAAAGAAAAAGTACTACAAGTATGGAAGAAATTTGGGGTACCTGTCACATCACCAGTCTATTTACCATCACGCTCCGCTGTTCAGTTCAATGCTCGATGAAGACCAAAATACTTTTGTTTTCAAATAAATAATAATAATATATATAAAAAAAATAAATAAAAACAAAAATAAGACAGAAATATGGGTTGCCTCCCATAAGCGCTGTATTTATCGTCTGGGCAAGACGAAGTGTTCCCAACACTCAATTACCTGGGTCTTGGAGAGTAATGCTGGACACTGTTGTGTCATAATTAACTTCCAAATAAGGTTTTAGGCGATGACCGTTAACCTTGAATTCATTTCCCGTCTCCAAGTTTTTAATGTCAACAGCTCCATGGGGATATGCTCGAACAACTTGAAATGGGCCATACCATCTTGAACGTAACTTCCCTGGAAAAAGTTTTAGACGAGAGTTAAACAAAAGTGCCTTTTGACCAGGAAAGAATTCTTTCATTGTGATGCGTTGATCATGATATCTTTTTGTCTTTTCCTTATAAATCCTCGCATTTTCGTATGCCTCGTCACGTAGCTCGGTAAGTTCATTGAGCTGCAGTTTCCTCTTCTCACCAGCTGCATCGTAATCAAAATTCAACCTTTTTATTGCCCAGAATGCCTTATGCTCAAGCTCTACAGGAAGATGACAAGCCTTGCCGATAATCAAACGATACGGAGACATGCCAATTGGAGTTTTATATGCAGTGCGATATGCCCAAAGAGCATCATTCAATTTTATACTCCAATCAGTTCTTTTGATATTCACAGTCTTCTCCAAAATTCGTTTAATTTCTCGGTTAGAAATCTCTGCTTGTCCACTGGTTTGAGGATGATAAGCAGTGGCAATCTTATGTGTGATATTGTACTTGGCAAGAAGTGTAGACACACTCCTGTTTAGAAAATGCTTCCCTTCATCACTGATTATAGCACGAGGAGTGCCATATCTTGGAAATATTACACCTTGAAGTAACCGGATTACCACCTCACTTTTGTTGGTTGGGCTTGCAACAGCTTCAACCCACTTGGACACGTAATCTACTGCCACTAGTATATATTCATTCCCGTGAGACTTGGGAAATGGCCCCATGAAATCTATTCCCCAAACATCAAAGATTTCAACCACCAAAATATTGTTGAGTGGCATTTCATTCCTGCGAGAAATGTTGCCAAGTTTCTGACAATTTTCACAGGTAGAGCAGAAAATGTGGACATCCTTGTGAAGAGTTGGCCAATAGAACCCTGATTGTAAAATCTTTGCAGAAGTTCTCTGGGTACCAAAGTGACCACCACAAGCGAATGTATGATAGAATTGTAGAATACTCTGTTGTTCTTGTTGTGGCACACACCTTCGAATGATTTGATCAGCACAATGCTTGTATAAATAAGGCTCATCCCAAAAATAATGCTTGGCTGTGGAGAAAAATTTCTTCCGTTGTTGGTGAGTCCAGTTTTTGGGAATAACACCTTTTGCAAGGTAATTGGCAATATCAGCATACCAAGGTGTCTCAATTTGTACAGAGAAAAGTTGTTCATCAGGAAAAGTTTCATTCAATGGAAGCTCCGTCTTCTCACCATCGTTTGTTTGAACAATACGAGAAAGATGATCTGCCACAACATTTTCTGCCCCTTTTTTATCTCTTATCTCCAAATCAAATTCTTGGAGCAATAACACCCAGCGAATCAATCTCGGCTTTGAATCTTTTTTAGACAACAAATATTTGAGGGCCGCATGATCGCTATAGACAATCACCTTAGATCCAATCAGGTATGATCGGAATTTTTCCAATGCAAAAACTACAGCCAACAATTCTTTTTCTGTTGTTGAGTAATTAAGTTGGGCATCATTGAGAGTACGACTTGCATAGTAAATGACATGTGGTAGCTTGTCAACTCTTTGCCCCAAAACCGTTCCAATTGCATAGTCACTGGCATCACACATGAGCTCAAATGGTAAACTCCAATCTGGTGCCATCATGATAGGTGCAGATGTAAGTAATTGCTTCAATTTGCGGAATGCTTGCAAACACTCATCATCAAAGTGGAAAGTGGCATCCTTGGATAGCAAATTGCACAATGGCCTGGAAATCTTCGAAAAATCTTTGATGAACCGGCGATTGAACCCCGCATGTCCGAGAAAAGATCGCACACCTTTTACAGAAGTGGGAGGTGGCAATCTAGAAATAACTTCAATTTTTGCTTTGTCAACGGCAATCCCTTTCTCGGAAATAAGATGACCAAGAACAATACCTTCGTGAACCATAAAATGGCATTTCTCCCAATTAAGCACCAAATTAGTCTTCTGGCATCTCTCCAGAACCAAGGCAAGATTGCACAAGCAAGTATCAAAAGATGATCCGAACACGGAGAAATCATCCATAAATACTTCAATAATGTGGCCCACCATGTCAGAAAATATACTTGTCATGCACCGTTGAAAAGTAGCTGGTGCATTGCAAAGCCCAAATGGCATTCTTCTATATGCAAATGTCCCAAAAAGACATGTGAAAGTTGTTTTCTCTTGATCCTCTGGTGCGATCACAATTTGATTATAGCCAGAGTAGCCATCAAGAAAACAATAATGGGAATGGCCCGCCAGTCTTTCTAGCACCTGATCTAGAAATGGTAAGGGAAAGTGATCCTTTCTTGTGGCAGAATTCAGCTTTCGATAATCAATACAAACACGCCACCCTGTCTGTTTTCTTGTTGGGATGAGCTCATTGTTCTCATTAGTAATTACCGTGATTCCAGATTTCTTGGGAACCACTTGAACAGGACTGACCCATTGGCTATCAGAAATAGGATAGATGACTCCTACATCCAACAACTTCAATATTTCAGATCGAACTACCTCCTTCATCGATGGATTGAGACGTCTTTGTGCTTCACGTGAGGATTTTGAATCTTCTTCCAGTAAAATTCGGTGCATACACATAGTGGGACTTATGCCTTTGATGTCAGCAATGGACCACCCAATGACACTTTTGTATTGTCGTAGCACCCTCAAGAGACTTTCTTCCTCTGAATCAGTAAGGTTAGCAGCGACAATGACAGGTAATGCCTCTTTAGCACCAAGATAAGCATATTTCAAATGATCTGGAAGTTGCTTCAACTCTAGATTTGGTAGAGATTCAATAGAACGAACCACTTTCGGAAGTGAAGGACCGAGAGCTTCAAATGTGCGAATCCACCTCTGATTCACTGGTTGTTGTGCCTGCAAATATGCACAAAATTCTGCAACTTCACCATCTTCTTCAACTTGCAGTTCAGGAAACGCAAGACAAGTTGCCAAATGGTCAACAGATTGATGCTCCAAAAATGAATCATAAATTAAGCCATCAACAACTTCAATGCTAAAACACTCCCCTGTATCAGAAGGGTGTCTAGTAGCTTCAAATAGATTAAATTCCACCGTTTGTCCTTGTACAGTCATGGACAAGCAACCCTTTTGTACATCCACAATAGTTCTTGCAGTGGCTAAGAAAGGCCTCCCCAGAATAATTGGTATGTTTCTGTCTTCCTCCATATCAAGGATAATAAAATCTGCTGGAAGGAGAAATGTATCAACTTTGACAAGAACATCTTCTATGATACCACGTGGAAATTTTATTGACCGATCTGCCAATTGCAAAGTGATTGAAGTTGGTTGTAATTCCTTTTCGAGACCAAGTTGCACAAAAACTGAATATGGCATCAGATTGATGCTAGCACCCAGGTCTAGAAAAGCTTTCTCGAAAGAGACTTGCCCAACAGTACAAGGGATAGTGAAACTTCCCGGATCCTTTAGCTTTGGTGGTAGCTTCTTGTTTAGAACGGCACTGCATTGTTCAGACAACATAATCTTCTCATATGGTGCCAGTTTCTTCTTTCTGGTGCAGATATCTTTGAGAAATTTTGCATATGGAGGAATTTGTTGAATCGCGTCAAGAAGCGGAATGTTTATCTCAACTTTTCTGAATATATCCATCATTCGCCGCATCTGGTCAGTCTTCTTCTCATTCACCAACCGGCTAGGAAAAGGCACATGAGACTCATTCATTTTATGCTTTGATAAGTCAATTGGCTTGGGCTGAATTTCATCATTAGGCTTTTTGGCCTTTTCACCATCGTTCTCTAAAAATCCCACAGTTGTTCCGCGTCTGGTGGTAATAGCATTGATTTGTTCCTTGCCTTTTGGATTGGCTTCTGGTTGACTCGGCAATCTGCCCAGCTCCCTTTCACTTAGTCGCTCAGCAATTTGACCAACTTGAACTTCTAGTTTTTGAATAGATCCATGTATATTGCTGAATTGTTGGTCGTACCTGTTGTTTTGCTCCGTCGTTTTCTGAATAAAATTGTTGGTGTTGAGAGCTAGAAGAGCCATTTGCTCCTCCAAAGAAAGCTTCTTTGGTTCAGTAGGGACTTGTTGTGTCATCTTCTGATTGTATTGCTTACTCTGGCCTTGTCCTCCCCAACTGAAATTTGGGTGATTTCTCCATCCTGGATTGTATGTATTTGAAAATGGATTGTTGTTGGGATGGAAGCCACCTTGTCCCACATAATTGGTATGTTCTTGTTCAGAGTTAGAAGACATAGGACATGTTTCTGTGGTGTGGTTAGATTGAGAACAAATGGCACACATCTCAACTTGGGTTGCTTGTTGGGAAGATGAAATTGCTTTCATTAACATGTCAATCTTCTTCTCCATGGCTTGCAACTGAGGTTGGTTTTCTACTCTGGTGTGGACTTCATATACACCTTTCGGAAGCTATACCCCTTGTTTTACTCTAGATGAAAATTGTTGAGAATTTTCACTTAAAGTTTCAAATAAGTCAAAAGCTTCTTCACTGCTTTTCTCCATTAATATGCCTCCACAAGCTGAGTCTACGATGCTTGTGTTTGTTGCGTCGAGTCCTTCATAAAAAGCTTGAACTTGATCATCTTGTGACAAGTTGTGGTGTGGACATTTTAGCAGTAGCTGTTTAAAGTTATCCCAAGCTTCATAAAATAAGTCCCCATCTTTTTGCTGCCATGTTTGAATTTCCCTTCTTAATTGCTTCGTCTTCTGGGCTGGGAAAAATTTCTTCAAGAATTTTGTTGCCATTTGCTCCCATGTAGTGATCGATCCTGGGGTCAAAGAGTTGAACCACAGTTTCGCATTGTCTTTGAGAGAAAATGGAAACAACATGAGTCGTACTTCTTCTGACGTCAAGCCCTGAACAGATTGTGTCTTACAGAGTTCAAAGAATTCTCTGATGTGTAGGTAAGGGTCATCAAATGTTGTGCCTCGGAAATGTGGGACTGCATTGAGTAGAACTGGAGAGAATGTGGCATTGCCTTGGACATTGGGTTGAAATGCTATGCTGGATGGCTGCTCCATATTCTGAGGTATGAATGAATTCTTCATTGGCCTCCGAGCAGGTTCATTGATTGGTGGATTTGCAATTCCAACAATAGCATTCTCAGGATTCCCTTCTGCCATATTTCCTCTTACCTCTCCTCTCAGTTGTGCAAGAGTTCGTTCAATCTCTGAATTGAATTTAAGAAGATTTGGATTTTGAGATCGACGTCCTTGCATAAAAGAAAATGTCAATGATAATAACCCCTTTTTTTCTTTTTTTTTTATTTTATTTTTTTAACAAAATTAAAAGAGTGAATATACACAAAATAAAAATAGAATAAAATAAAATAAAATGGGACAAAGAGGCCAACCATAAATATTAACAGAAATAAAAAGTTATATTAGGCGGCTCAGCCGACCACATAAGCATATATATATATATAAAGGTGGGGCAGTGTAAAGCCAACCACAAATATAAATAATACTGTAAATGAAATAAATAAATAAACGTTACTGTTAGTGGCAGAAATTTAAATGTTAGTAAGTTAGTAAGTGTTAGTGACAGTTATTATAAACAGATACAGGCGGTAGCAGTAGAACCAGCCAATAATATATAGTTAGATGGGGCGGTTAAGCCATCCATAAATATAAAACTGAAAAACCTTCCATTAAGGAGGTGTAGTATACTAATATATATATATATATATATACACAAGAGTTAGATAACAATATATTAAATCAGTCCCCGGCAACGGCGCCAAAAACTTGATGTGGAGTTTAGTATCCGCTAAAAGTATAGCGATTTCAAACCCAAATTATACTCGCAAGTGCACGAATCAATTGTAGTATAGAAGTGGCAAATACGAGTGTCGTACCCACAGGAACTAACTATTAAATATCTGCAATTCCAACTCTTGTAATTATCAATAGAAACAAAATAAATAAGGATTAACGCAAATAAACAAACACTAGGGATCCGAATTCACCAACTCTATTGTATTTAAATTATTTAGTCGACAATTATCATTTCATTCATGCATGTCAAAGATCAAGTCCCCTAATTTATGTAATAGTCATGGGCGTTTGACTTACCACGTCTATTCCCAATTGCAACCATCCATGGGCATTTGGATTGGCTAGGACAATCAAGAATGCATTAGGATTTATGGTAACTTATGTAACGATCACAAAGATCCTAGCATATGGCATTTATGTCTAGGTAACTCCGGTATTAATTGCAAGAAGCTGGTCTCAAATTGGACATGGGCATTTGCCTCAATTTGCATCATGGTAATCAAACCTAGATGGTAGCTAAGCATCAAGATTTAATTATCAATAAAGAATAGCTAATTAACACTTGACATAGCATAAATAAACTAATAATTAATCAAACCAAATTTATTTAGATACAATAGAGTGGATCCATCATCACCCTAGTAAGAGGATTAGTTCCTCATACTAGATTTACACAACCAACAATTGATCTCATAAAATTCTAGAAAGAATATGTGAGAAAATAGTTGTAAAAGAGAAAATAAAACTCAAGAACTCACTCCTTGGTTTTTGTCCTCCTCTTGCCTCTTTCTCCCCTCCTTTAATGTTGTCTTGTATTCCTTCCTCTCCTTTCTCCCCTCTCCCTCCTTTCTCTAGCTCTCTATTTATAGGAAATTAGGAGCTATCCATCCATTGAGAATTTTCAAACCAAAAATGTTGAATGGCCAAATATGTCAAAGGAAGGGATGTCACCACCATTGAAAAATAGTGTTGCACATGACCAATTTGTACTAAAAAAATGATGGTGATGCAGGGAATGATGTCAAGAGAGATATACATATATGTGTATATATGTATAGGTGGAAATGGTAATGGTTTTGACAAATCATGTGGTGGGCTTTCAAATGATAATCAAAGAAATGGGTCAAGATGGTAGTGGACACAAGCAAATGGGCTCTTCACGAAATGTGCCAGCAAATGTTGAACATGGGTTGGTATGAATTGGGCCTGAAAATATAAAAACAAATATAAAGTGAGTGAGAATGATATTTGCATTTTAATGGTGTAATACTCACTTTAAGCCTTAATTATCTAACAAATGCCTTAATAATTCATTATTAAAAGTGTACATTTTTGGCACTTATCACAACCCCCAACCAGCTTATTGCTAGCCCCTAGCAATTCAAGCGTTCAGAAGATTCATGCCATATATGCAAATAATCCAATTATCTCGTTAGTATGAATATATTCAAAAATCCACCAACCACTATCACTAGAACAAATCATTCTGACTAAATCTCATACCACCCATTCTATCTTAGCGTGATGCGTAGTGCGTAGCGAATTTAACATAAATACGTGGCTTTAATTTAATCTTAACACAAACATTGCAATATCACAAGAATCATCAGACTCAATGAATAATCAAGGGATTTTATTTATCGACTCTTCATTTTTTTTAATTATTTTTTATATATATATATATAATATTTTTATGTGACTTGTGCAATGCTCAGTCTCATTAAGCTTTCTAAATGACCCTTGTAACAAGCGTTCAACCAATGACTCCCAATCCAGTTGGCTCAGGGCATTAGGTGTAAAGACACCCCAACGGGTTTAATAACTCGAGTCAAAAAGGCTACAAAACTTCACCTGTCACATAAGTTGATGTCTTGATTTTTCTACCTTTTTACGCGAACACTCACTGCTTACTGAGGCAATTCCAAAGCCTCTATGGAGAGAGTTGAGCAATTCCAAAGCCTCAATGTGGACCGTTGTACTCTATTTAGTGCTCTTAAAAGTCTAACCAGCTAGTTGAGCCTTCGTGCCGCGTTTCGTAAGGTAAAGACGCGAATAGACCATGTTATGTCTCAAATTGCACAAAAACGTGAAAAGCTCCTCTATGGAGAGAGTTGAGAAATTCCAAAGCATCAATGTGGACCGTTGTACTCTATTTAGTGCTCTTAGAAGTCTAACCAGCTAGTTGAGCCTTCGTGCCACGTTTCGTAAGGTAAAGACGCGAATAGACCATGTTATGTCTCAAATTGCACAAAAACGTGAAAAGCTCTTCTGTGGAGAGAGTTGAACAATTCCAAAGCATCAATGTGGACCGTTGTACTCTATTTAGTGCTCTTAAAAGTCTAACCAGCTAGTTGAGCCTTCGTGCCGCGTTTCGTAAGGTAAAGACGCGAATAGACCAAGTTATGTCTCAAATTGCACAAAAACGTGAAAAGCTCTTCTGTGGAGAGAGTTGAACAATTCCAAAGCATCAATGTGGACCGTTGTACTCTATTTAGTGCTCTTAAAAGTCTAGCTTGCTAGTTGAGCCTTCATGCCACGTTTCGTAAGGTAAAGATGCGAGTAGACCAAGTTATGTTTGAAATTGCACAAAAACGTGAAAAGCTCCTCTATGGAGAGAGTTGAGCAATTCCAAAGCATCAATGTGGACTGTTGTACTCTATTTAGTGCTCTTAAAAGTCTAACTTGCTAGTTGAGCCTTCATGAAACGTTTCGTAAGGTAAAGATGCGAGTAGACCAAGTTATGTTTGAAATTGCACAAAAACGTGAAAAGCTTCTCTATGGAGAGAGTTGAGCAATTCCAAAGCATCAATGTGGACCGTTGTACTCTATTTAGTGCTCTTAGAAGTCTAACCTGCTAGTTGAGCCTTCGTGCCACGTTTCGTAAGGTAAAGACGCAAATAGACCATGTTATGTCTCAAATTGCACAAAAACGTGAAATACTCTTCGGTGGAGAGAGTTGAACAATTCCAAAGCATCAATGTGGACCGTTGTATTCTATTTAGTGCCCTTAAAAGTCTAACCAGCTAGTTGAGCCTTCGTGCCGCGTTTCGTAAGGTAAAGACGCGAATAGACCAAGTTATGTCTCAAATTGTTTAAAAACGTGAAAAGCTCTTCTATGGAGAGAGTTGAACAATTCCAAAGCATCAATGTGGATCGTTGTACTCTATTTAGTGCTCTTAAAAGTATAACTTGCTAGTTGAGCCTTCATGCCACGTTTCGTAAGGTAAAGATGCGAGTAGACCAAGTTATGTTTGAAATTGCACAAAAACGTGAAAAGCTCCTCTATGGAGAGAGTTGAGCAATTCCAAAGCATCAATGTGGACCGTTGTACTCTATTTAGTGCTCTTAGAAGTCTAACCAGCTAGTTGAGCCTTCGTTCCACGTTTCGTAAGGTAAAGACGCAAATAGACCATGTTATGTCTCAAATTGCACAAAAACGTGAAAAGCTCCTCTATGGAGAGAGTTGAGCAATTCCAAAGCCTCAATGTGGACCGTTGTACTCTATTTAGTGCTCTTAAAAGTCTAACCAGCTAGTTGAGCCTTCGTGCCGCGTTTCGTAAGGTAAACACACGAATAGACCATGTTATGTCTCAAATTGCACAAAAACGTGAAAAGCTCTTCTATGGAGAGAGTTGAGCAATTCCAAAGCCTCAATGTGGACCGTTGTACTCTATTTAGTGCTTTTAAAAGTCTAACCAGCTAGTTGAGCCTTCGTGCCGCGTTTCGTAAGGTAAAGACGCGAATAGACCAAGTTATGTCTCAAATTGCACAAAAACGTGAAAAGCTCCTCTATGGAGAGAGTTGAGCAATTCCAAAGCCTCAATGTGGACCGTTGTACTCTATTTAGTGCTCTTAAAAGTCTAACCAGCTAGTTGAGCCTTCGTGCCGCGTTTCGTAAGGTAAAGACGCGAATAGACCAAGTTATGTCTCAAATTGCACAAAAACGTGAAAAGCTCTTCTATGGAGAGAGTTGAACAATTCCAAAGCATCAATGTGGATCGTTGTACTCTATTTAGTGCTGTTAAAAGTATAACTTGCTAGTTGAGCCTTCATGCCACGTTTCGTAAGGTAAAGATGCGAGTAAACCAAGTTATGTTTGAAATTGCACAAAAACGTGAAAAGCTCCTCTATGGAGAGAGTTGAGCAATTCCAAAGCATCAATGTGGACCGTTGCACTCTATTTAGTGCTCTTAGAAGTCTAACCAGCTAGTTGAGCCTTCGTGCCGTGTTTCGTAAGGTAAAGACGCGAATAGACCATGTTTTGTCTCAAATTGCACAAAAACGTGAAAAGCTCCTCTATGGAGAGAGTTGAGCAATTCCAAAGCATCAATGTGGACCGTTATACTATATTTAGTGCTCTTAAAAGTCTAACCAGCTAGTTGAGCCTTCGTGCCGCGTTTCGTAAGGTAAAGACGCTAATAGACCATGTTATGTCTCAAATTGCATAAAAACGTGAAAAGCTCCTCTATGCAGAGAGTTGAGCAATTCCAAAGCATCAATGTGGACCGTTGTACTCTATTTAGTGCTCTTAAAAGTCTAACCAGCTATTTGAGCCTTCGTGCCACGTTTCGTAAGGTAAAGACGCGAATAGACCATGTTATGTCTCAAATTGCACAAAAACGTGAAAAGCTCCTCTATGGAGAGAGTTGAGCAATTCCAAAGCCTCAATGTGGACCGTTGTACTCTATTTGGTGCTCTTAAAAGTCTAACCAGCTAGTTGAGCCTTCGTGCCGCGTTTCGTAAGGTAAAGACGCGAATAGACCAAGTTATGTCTCAAATTGCACAAAAACGTGAAATACTCTTCGG
Source organism: Tripterygium wilfordii (assembly GCF_013401445.1). Taxonomy (NCBI): domain Eukaryota; kingdom Viridiplantae; phylum Streptophyta; class Magnoliopsida; order Celastrales; family Celastraceae; genus Tripterygium; species Tripterygium wilfordii. The sequence continues at coordinate 45,401 of NW_024056147.1, forward strand.
TGGAGAGAGTTGAACAATTCCAAAGCATCAATGTGGACCGTTGTATTCTATTTAGTGCCCTTAAAAGTCTAACCAGCTAGTTGAGCCTTCGTGCCGCGTTTCGTAAGGTAAAGACGCGAATAGACCAAGTTATGTCTCAAATTGTTTAAAAACGTGAAAAGCTCTTCTATGGAGAGAGTTGAACAATTCCAAAGCATCAATGTGGATCGTTGTACTCTATTTAGTGCTCTTAAAAGTATAACTTGCTAGTTGAGCCTTCATGCCACGTTTCGTAAGGTAAAGATGCGAGTAGACCAAGTTATGTTTGAAATTGCACAAAAACGTGAAAAGCTCCTCTATGGAGAGAGTTGAGCAATTCCAAAGCATCAATGTGGACCGTTGTACTCTATTTAGTGCTCTTAGAAGTCTAACCAGCTAGTTGAGCCTTCGTTCCACGTTTCGTAAGGTAAAGACGCGAATAGACCATGTTATGTCTCAAATTGCACAAAAACGTGAAAAGCTCCTCTATCGAGAGAGTTGAGCAATTCCAAAGCATCAATGTGGACCGTTGTACTCTATTTAGTGCTCTTAAAAGTCTAACCAGCTAGTTGAGCCTTCGTGCCGCGTTTCGTAAGGTAAAGACGCGAATAGACCAAGTAATGTCTCAAATTGCACAAAAACGTGAAAAGCTCCTCTATGGAGAGAGTTGAGCAATTCCAAAGCCTCAATGTGGACCGTTGTACTCTATTTAGTGCTTTTAAAAGTCTAACCAGCTAGTTGAGCCTTCGTGCCGCGTTTCGTAAGGTAAAGACGCGAATAGACCAAGTTATGTCTCAAATTGCACAAAAACGTGAAAAGCTCCTCTATGGAGAGAGTTGAGCAATTCCAAAGCCTCAATGTGGACCGTTGTACTCTATTTAGTGCTCTTAAAAGTCTAACCAGCTAGTTGAGCCTTCGTGCCGCGTTTCGTAAGGTAAAGACGCGAATAGACCAAGTTATGTCTCAAATTGCACAAAAACGTGAAAAGCTCTTCTATGGAGAGAGTTGAACAATTCCAAAGCATCAATGTGGATCGTTGTACTCTATTTAGTGCTGTTAAAAGTATAACTTGCTAGTTGAGCCTTCATGCCACGTTTCGTAAGGTAAAGATGCGAGTAGACCAAGTTATGTTTGAAATTGCACAAAAACGTGAAAAGCTCCTCTATGGAGAGAGTTGAGCAATTCCAAAGCATCAATGTGGACCGTTGTACTCTATTTAGTGCTCTTAGAAGTCTAACCAGCTAGTTGAGCCTTCGTGCCATGTTTCGTAAGGTAAAGACGCGAATAGACCATGTTATGTCTCAAATTGCACAAAAACGTGAAAAGCTCCTCTATGGAGAGAGTTGAGCAATTCCAAAGCATCAATGTGGACCGTTATACTATATTTAGTGCTCTTAAAAGTCTAACCAGCTAGTTGAGCCTTCGTGCCGCGTTTCGTAAGGTAAAGACGCTAATAGACCATGTTATGTCTCAAATTGCATAAAAACGTGAAAAGCTCCTCTATGCAGAGAGTTGAGCAATTCCAAAGCATCAATGTGGACCGTTGTACTCTATTTAGTGCTCTTAAAAGTCTAACCAGCTATTTGAGCCTTCGTGCCACGTTTCGTAAGGTAAAGACGCGAATAGACCATGTTATGTCTCAAATTGCACAAAAACGTGAAAAGCTCCTCTATGGAGAGAGTTGAGCAATTCCAAAGCCTCAATGTGGACCGTTGTACTCTATTTGGTGCTCTTAAAAGTCTAACCAGCTAGTTGAGCCTTCGTGCCGCGTTTCGTAAGGTAAAGACGCGAATAGACCAAGTTATGTCTCAAATTGCACAAAAACGTGAAATACTCTTCGGTGGAGAGAGTTGAACAATTCCAAAGCATCAATGTGGACCGTTGTACTCTATTTAGTGCCCTTAAAAGTCTAACCAGCTAGTTGAGCCTTCGTGCCGCGTTTCGTAAGGTAAAGACGCTAATAGACCATGTTATGTCTCAAATTGCATAAAAACGTGCAAAGCTCCTCTATGCAGAGAGTTGAGCAATTCCAAAGCATCAATGTGGACCGTTGTACTCTATTTAGTGCTCTTAAAAGTCTAACCAGCTATTTGAGCCTTCGTGCCACGTTTCGTAAGGTAAAGACGCGAATAGACCATGTTATGTCTCAAATTGCACAAAAACGTGAAAAGCTCCTCTATGGAGAGAGTTGAGCAATTCCAAAGCCTCAATGTGGACCGTTGTACTCTATTTAGTGCTTTTAAAAGTCTAACCAGCTAGTTGAGCCTTCGTGCCGCGTTTCGTAAGGTAAAGACGCGAATAGACCAAGTTATGTCTCAAATTGCACAAAAACGTGAAAAGCTCCTCTATGGAGAGAGTTGAGCAATTCCAAAGCCTCAATGTGGACCGTTGTACTCTATTTAGTGCTCTTAAAAGTCTAACCAGCTAGTTGAGCCTTCGTGCCGCGTTTCGTAAGGTAAAGACGCGAATAGACCAAGTTATGTCTCAAATTGCACAAAAACGTGAAAAGCTCTTCTATGGAGAGAGTTGAACAATTCCAAAGCATCAATGTGGATCGTTGTACTCTATTTAGTGCTGTTAAAAGTATAACTTGCTAGTTGAGCCTTCATGCCACGTTTCGTAAGGTAAACATGCGAGTAGACCAAGTTATGTTTGAAATTGCACAAAAACGTGAAAAGCTCCTCTATGGAGAGAGTTGAGCAATTCCAAAGCATCAATGTGGACCGTTGTACTCTATTTAGTGCTCTTAGAAGTCTAACCAGCTAGTTGAGCCTTCGTGCCGTGTTTCGTAAGGTAAAGACGCGAATAGACCATGTTATGTCTCAAATTGCACAAAAACGTGAAAAGCTCCTCTATGGAGAGAGTTGAGCAATTCCAAAGCATCAATGTGGACCGTTATACTATATTTAGTGCTCTTAAAAGTCTAACCAGCTAGTTGAGCCTTCGTGCCGCGTTTCGTAAGGTAAAGACGCTAATAGACCATGTTATGTCTCAAATTGCATAAAAACGTGAAAAGCTCCTCTATGCAGAGAGTTGAGCAATTCCAAAGCATCAATGTGGACCGTTGTACTCTATTTAGTGCTCTTAAAAGTCTAACCAGCTATTTGAGCCTTCGTGCCACGTTTCGTAAGGTAAAGACGCGAATAGACCATGTTATGTCTCAAATTGCACAAAAACGTGAAAAGCTCCTCTATGGAGAGAGTTGAGCAATTCCAAAGCCTCAATGTGGACCGTTGTACTCTATTTGGTGCTCTTAAAAGTCTAACCAGCTAGTTGAGCCTTCGTGCCGCGTTTCGTAAGGTAAAGACGCGAATAGACCAAGTTATGTCTCAAATTGCACAAAAACGTGAAATACTCTTCGGTGGAGAGAGTTGAACAATTCCAAAGCATCAATGTGGACCGTTGTACTCTATTTAGTGCCCTTAAAAGTCTAACCAGCTAGTTGAGCCTTCGTGCCGCGTTTCGTAAGGTAAAGACGCTAATAGACCATGTTATGTCTCAAATTGCATAAAAACGTGCAAAGCTCCTCTATGCAGAGAGTTGAGCAATTCCAAAGCATCAATGTGGACCGTTGTACTCTATTTAGTGCTCTTAAAAGTCTAACCAGCTATTTGAGCCTTCGTGCCACGTTTCGTAAGGTAAAGACGCGAATAGACCATGTTATGTCTCAAATTGCACAAAAACGTGAAAAGCTCCTCTATGGAGAGAGTTGAGCAATTCCAAAGCCTCAATGTGGACCGTTGTACTCTATTTAGTGCTTTTAAAAGTCTAACCAGCTAGTTGAGCCTTCGTGCCGCGTTTCGTAAGGTAAAGACGCGAATAGACCAAGTTATGTCTCAAATTGCACAAAAACGTGAAAAGCTCCTCTATGGAGAGAGTTGAGCAATTCCAAAGCCTCAATGTGGACCGTTGTACTCTATTTAGTGCTCTTAAAAGTCTAACCAGCTAGTTGAGCCTTCGTGCCGCGTTTCGTAAGGTAAAGACGCGAATAGACCAAGTTATGTCTCAAATTGCACAAAAACGTGAAAAGCTCTTCTATGGAGAGAGTTGAACAATTCCAAAGCATCAATGTGGATCGTTGTACTCTATTTAGTGCTGTTAAAAGTATAACTTGCTAGTTGAGCCTTCATGCCACGTTTCGTAAGGTAAACATGCGAGTAGACCAAGTTATGTTTGAAATTGCACAAAAACGTGAAAAGCTCCTCTATGGAGAGAGTTGAGCAATTCCAAAGCATCAATGTGGACCGTTGTACTCTATTTAGTGCTCTTAGAAGTCTAACCAGCTAGTTGAGCCTTCGTGCCGTGTTTCGTAAGGTAAAGACGCGAATAGACCATGTTATGTCTCAAATTGCACAAAAACGTGAAAAGCTCCTCTATGGAGAGAGTTGAGCAATTCCAAAGCATCAATGTGGACCGTTATACTATATTTAGTGCTCTTAAAAGTCTAACCAGCTAGTTGAGCCTTCGTGCCGCGTTTCGTAAGGTAAAGACGCTAATAGACCATGTTATGTCTCAAATTGCATAAAAACGTGAAAAGCTCCTCTATGCAGAGAGTTGAGCAATTCCAAAGCATCAATGTGGACCGTTGTACTCTATTTAGTGCTCTTAAAAGTCTAACCAGCTATTTGAGCCTTCGTGCCACGTTTCGTAAGGTAAAGACGCGAATAGACCATGTTATGTCTCAAATTGCACAAAAACGTGAAAAGCTCCTCTATGGAGAGAGTTGAGCAATTCCAAAGCCTCAATGTGGACCGTTGTACTCTATTTGGTGCTCTTAAAAGTCTAACCAGCTAGTTGAGCCTTCGTGCCGCGTTTCGTAAGGTAAAGACGCGAATAGACCAAGTTATGTCTCAAATTGCACAAAAACGTGAAATACTCTTCGGTGGAGAGAGTTGAACAATTCCAAAGCATCAATGTGGACCGTTGTACTCTATTTAGTGCCCTTAAAAGTCTAACCAGCTAGTTGAGCCTTCGTGCCGCGTTTCGTAAGGTAAAGACGCGAATAGACCAAGTTATGTCTCAAATTGTTTAAAAACGTGAAAAGCTCTTCTATGGAGAGAGTTGAACAATTCCAAAGCATCAATGTGGATCGTTGTACTCTATTTAGTGCTCTTAAAAGTATAACTTGCTAGTTGAGCCTTCATGCCACGTTTCGTAAGGTAAAGATGCGAGTAGACCAAGTTATGTTTGAAATTGCACAAAAACGTGAAAAGCTCCTCTATGGAGAGAGTTGAGCAATTCCAAAGCATCAATGTGGACCGTTGTACTCTATTTAGTGCTCTTAGAAGTCTAACCAGCTAGTTGAGCCTTCGTTCCACGTTTCGTAAGGTAAAGACGCGAATAGACCATGTTATGTCTCAAATTGCACAAAAACGTGAAAAGCTCCTCTATGGAGAGAGTTGAGCAATTCCAAAGCATCAATGTGGACCGTTGTACTCTATTTAGTGCTCTTAAAAGTCTAACCAGCTAGTTGAGCCTTCGTGCCGCGTTTCGTAAGGTAAAGACGCGAATAGACCAAGTAATGTCTCAAATTGCACAAAAACGTGAAAAGCTCCTCTATGGAGAGAGTTGAGCAATTCCAAAGCATCAATGTGGACCGTTGTACTCTATTTAGTGCTCTTAAAAGTCTAACAAGCTAGTTGAGCCTTCGTGCCACGTTTCGTAAGGTAAAGACGCGAATAGACCATGTTATGTCTGAAATTGCACAAAAACGTGAAAAGCTCCTCTATGGAGAGAGTTGAGCAATTCCAAAGCATCAATGTGGACCGTTGGACTCTATTTAGTGCTGTTAAAAGTCTAACCAGCTAGTTGAGCCGTCGTGCCACGTTTCGTAAGGTAAAGATGCGAATAGACCATGTTATGTCTCAAATTACACAAAAACGTGAAAAGCTCCTCTATGAAGAGAGTTGAGCAATTCCAAAGCCTCAATGTGGACCGTTGTACTCTATTTGCTGCTCTTAAAAGTCTAACCAGCTAGTTGAGCCTTCGTGTCGCGTTTCGTAAGGTAAAGACGCGAATAGACCAAGTTATGTCTCCAATTGCACAATAACGTGAAAAGCTCTTCGGTGGAGAGAGTTGAACAATTCCAAAGCATCAATGTGGACCGTTGTACTCTATTTAGTGCTCTTAAAAGTCTAACCAGCTAGTTGAGCCTTCGTGCCGCGTTTCGTAAGGTAAAGACGCGAATAGACCAAGTTATGTCTCAAATTGCACAAAAACGTGAAAAGCTCCTCTATGGAGAGAGTTGAGCAATTCCAAAGCATCAATGTGGACCGTTGTACTCTATTTAGTGCTCTTAAGAGTCTAACTAGCTAGTTGAGCCTTCGTGCCACGTTTCGTAAGGTAAAGACGCGCATAGAGCATGTTATGTCTCAAATTGCACAAAAACATGAAATGCTCCTCTATGGAGAGAGTTGAGCAATTCCAAAGTCTCAATGTGAACCGTTGTACTCTATTTAGTGCTCTTAAAAGTCTAACTAGCTAGTTGAGCCTTCGTGCCGCGTTTCGTAAGGTAAAGACGCGAATAGACCAAGTTATGTCTCAAATTGAACAAAAACGTGAAAAGCTCCTCCATGGAGAGAGTTGAGCAATTCCAAAACCTCAATGTGGACCGTTGTACTCTATTTAGTGCTCTTAAAAGTCTAACCAGCTAGTTGAGCCTTCGTGCCGCGTTTCGTAAGGTAAAGACGCGAATAGACCAAGTTATGTCTCAAATTGCACAAAAACGTGAAAAGCTCTTCTGTGGAAAGAGTTGAACAATTCCAAAGCATCAATGTGGACCGTTGTACTCTATTTAGTGGTCTTAAAAGTCTAGCTTGCTAGTTGAGCCTTCATGCCACGTTTCGTAAGGTAAAGATGCGAGTAGACCAAGTTATGTTTGAAGTTGCACAAAAACGTGAAAAGCTCCTCTATGGAGAGAGTTGAGCAATTCCAAAGCATCAATGTGGACCGTTGTACTCTATTTAGTGCTCTTAGAAGTCTAACCAGCTAGTTGAGCCTTCGTTCCACGTTTCGTAAGGTAAAGACGCGAATAGACCATGTTATGTCTCAAATTGCACAAAAACGTGAAAAGCTCCTCTATGGAGAGAGTTGAGCAATTCCAAAGCATCAATGTGGACCGTTGTACTCTATTTAGTGCACTTAGAAGTCTAACCAGCTAGTTGAGCCTTCGTTCCACGTTTCGTAAGGTAAAGACGCGAATAGACCATGTTATATCTCAAATTGCACAAAAACGTGAAAAGCTCCTCTATGGAGAGAGTTGAGCAATTCCAAAGCATCAATGTGGACCGTTGTACTCTATTTAGTGCTCTTAAAAGTCTAACCAGCTAGTTGAGCCTTTGTGCCGCGTTTCGTAAGGTAAAGACGCGAATAGACCAAGTAATGTCTCAAATTGCACAAAAACGTGAAAAGCTCCTCTATGGAGAGAGTTGAGCAATTCCAAAGCATCAATGTGGACCGTTGTACTCTATTTAGTGCTCTTGAAAGTCTAACTAGCTAGTTGAGCCTTCGTGCCACGTTTCGTAGGGTAAAGACGCGAATAGACCATGCTATGTCTGAAATTGCACAAAAACGTGAAAAGCTCCTCTATGGAGAGAGTTGAGCAATTCCAAAGCATCAATGTGGACCGTTGTACTCTATTTAGTGCTCTTAAAAGTCTAACCAGCTAGTTGAGCCTTCGTGCCACGTTTCGTAAGGTATAGACGCGAATAGACCATGTTGTGTCTCAAATTGCACAAAAACGTGAAAAGCTCCTCTATAAAGAGAGTTGAGCAATTCCAAAGCCTCAATGTGGACCGTTGTACTCTATTTGCTGCTCTTAAAAGTCTAACCAGCTAGTTGAGCCTTCGTGTCGCGTTTCGTAAGGTAAAGACGCGAATAGACCAAGTTATGTCTCAAATTGCACAAAAACGTAAAAAGCTCTTCGGTGGAGAGAGTTGAACAATTCCAAAGCATCAATGTGGACCGTTGTACTCTATTTAGTGCTCTTAAAAGTCTAACCAGCTAGTTGAGCCTTCGTGCCGCGTTTCGTAAGGTAAAGACGCGAATAGACCAAGTTATGTCTCAAATTGCACAAAAATGTGAAAAGCTCCTCTATGGAGAGAGTTGAGCAATTCCAAAGCATCAATGTGGACCGTTGTACTCTATTTAGTGCTCTTAAGAGTCTAACTAGCTAGTTGAGCCTTCGTGCCACGTTTCGTAAGGTAAAGACGCGCATAAAGCATGTTATGTCTCAAATTGCACAAAAACGTGAAATGCTCCTCTATGGAGAGAATTGAGCAATTCCATAGCCTCAATGTGAACCGTTGTACTCTATTTAGTACTCTTAGAAGTCTAACCAGCTAGTTGAGCCTTCGTGCCGCGTTTCGTAAGGTAAAGACGCGAATAGACCAAGTTATGTCTCAAATTGAACAAAAACGTGAAAAGCTCCTCCATGGAGAGAGTTGAGCAATTCCAAAACCTCAATGTGGACCGTTGTACTCTATTTAGTGCTCTTAAAAGTCTAACCAGCTAGTTGAGCCTTCGTGCCGCGTTTCGTAAGGTAAAGACGCGAATAGACCAAGTTATGTCTCAAATTGCACAAAAACGTGAAAAGCTCTTCTGTGGAGAGAGTTGAACAATTCCAAAGCATCAATGTGGACCGTTGTACTCTATTTAGTGGTCTTAAAAGTCTAGCTTGCTAGTTGAGCCTTCATGCCACGTTTCGTAAGGTAAAGATGCGAGTAGACCAAGTTATGTTTGAAATTGCACAAAAACGTGAAAAGCTCCTCTATGGAGAGAGTTGAGCAATTCCAAAGCATCAATATGGACCGTTGTACTCTATTTAGTGCTCTTAGAAGTCTAACCAGCTAGTTGAGCCTTCGTTCCACGTTTCGTAAGGTAAAGGCGCGAATAGACCATGTTATGTCTCAAATTGCACAAAAACGTGAAAAGCTCCTCTATGGAGAGAGTTGAGCAATTCCAAAGCATCAATGTGGACCGTTGTACTCTATTTAGTGCTCTTAAAAGTCTAACCAGCTAGTTGAGCCTTCGTGCCGCGTTTCGTAAGGTAAAGACGCGAATAGACCAAGTAATGTCTCAAATTGCACAAAAACGTGAAAAGCTCCTCTATGGAGAGAGTTGAGCAATTCCAAAGCATCAATGTGGACCGTTGTACTCTATTTAGTGCTCTTAAAAGTCTAACTAGCTTGTTGAGCCTTCGTGCCACGTTTCGTAAGGTAAAGACGCGAATAGACCATGTTATGTCTGAAATTGCACAAAAACGTGAAAAGCTCCTCTATGGAGAGAGTTGAGCAATTCCAAAGCATCAATGTGGACCGTTGTACTCTATTTAGTGCTCTTAAAAGTCTAACCAGCTAGTTGAGCCTTCGTGCCACGTTTCGTAAGGTAAAGACGCGAATAGACCATGTTATGTCTCAAATTGCACAAAAACGTGAAAAGCTCCTCTATGAAGAGAGTTGAGCAATTCCAAAGCCTCAATGTGGACCGTTGTACTCTATTTGCTGCTCTTAAAAGTCTAACCAGCTAGTTGAGCCTTCGTGTCGCGTTTCGTAAGCTAAAGACGCGAATAGACCAAGTTATGTCTCAAATTGCACAAAAACGTGAAAAGCTCTTCGGTGGAGAGAGTTGAACAATTCCAAAGCATCAATGTGGACCGTTGTACTCTATTTAGTGCTCTTAAAAGTCTAACCAGCTAGTTGAGCCTTCGTGCCGCGTTACGTAAGGTAAAGACGCGAATAGACCAAGTTATGTCTCAAATTGCACAAAAACGTGAAAAGCTCTTTTGTGGAGAGAGTTGAACAATTCCAAAGCCTCAATGGGAACCGTTGTACTGTATTTAGTGCTCTTAGAAGTCTAACTTGCTAGTTGAGCCTTCATGCCACGTTTCATAAGGTAAAGATGCGGGTAGACCAAGTTATGTTTGAAATTGCACAAAAACGTGAAAAGCTCCTCTATGGAGAGAGTTGAGCAATTCCAAAGCATCAATGTGGACCGTTGTACTCTATTTAGTGCTCTTAAGAGTCTAACTAGCTAGTTGAGCCTTCGTGCCACGTTTCGTAATGTAAAGACGCGCATAGAGCATGTAATGTTTCAAAATGCACAAAAACGTGAAATGCTCCTCTATGGAGAGAGTTGAGCAATTCCAAAGCCTCAATGTGAACCGTTGTACTCTATTTAGTGCTCTTAAAAGTCTAACCAGCTTGTTGAGCCTTCGTGCCGCGTTTCGTAAGGTAAAGACGCGAATAGACCAAGTTATGTCTCAAATTGAACAAAAACGTGAAAAGCTCCTCTATGGAGAGAGTTGAGCAATTCCAAAGCCTCAATGTGGACCGTTGTACTCTATTTAGTGCTCTTAAAAGTCTAACCAGCTAGTTGAGCCTTCGTGCCACGTTTCGTAAGGTAAAGACGCGAATAGACCATGTTATGTCTCAAATTGCACAAAAACGTGAAAAGCTCCTCTATGGAGAGAGTTGAGCAATTCCAAAGCATCAATGTGGACCGTTGTACTCTATTTAGTGCTCTTAAGAGTCTAACTAGCTAGTTTAGCCTTCGTGCCACGTTTCGTAAGGTAAAGACGCGCATAGAGCATGTTATGTCTCAAATTGCACAAAAACGTGAAATGCTCCTCTATGGAGAGAGTTGAGCAATTCCAAAGCCTCAATGTGAACCGTTGTACTCTATTTAGTGCTCTTAAAAGTCTAACCAGCTAGTTGAGCCTTCGTGCCGCGTTTCGTAAGGTAAAGACGCGAATAGACCAAGTTATGTCTCAAATTGAACAAAAACGTGAAAAGCTCCTCCATGGAGAGAGTTGAGCAATTCCAAAACCTCAATGTCGACCGTTGTAATCTATTTAGTGCTCTTAAAAGTCTAACCAGTTAGTTGAGCCTTCGTGCCGCGTTTCGTAAGGTAAAGACGCGAATAGACCAAGTTATGTCTCAAATTGCACAAAAACGTGAAAAGCTCTTCTGTGGAGAGAGTTGAACAATTCCAAAGCATCAATGTGGACCGTTGTACTCTATTTAGTGCTCTTAAAAGTCTAACCAGCTAGTTGAGCCTTCGTGCCGCGTTTCGTAAGGTAAAGACGCGAATAGACCAAGTAATGTCTCAAATTGCACAAAAACGTGAAAAGCTCCTCTATGGAGAGAGTTGAGCAATTCCAAAGCATCAATGTGGACCGTTGTACTCTATTTAGTGCTCTTAAAAGTCTAACCAGCTAGTTGAGCCTTCGTGCCGCGTTTCGTAAGGTAAAGACGCGAATAGACCAAGTAATGTCTCAAATTGCACAAAAACGTGAAAAGCTCCTCTATGGAGAGAGTTGAGCAATTCCAAAGCATCAATGTGGACCGTTGTACTCTATTTAGTGCTCTTAAAAGTCTAACTAGCTAGTTGAGCCTTCGTGCCACGTTTCGTAAGGTAAAGACGCGAATAGACCATGTTATGTCTGAAATTGCACAAAAACGTGAAAAGCTCCTCTATGGAGAGAGTTGAGCAATTCCAAAGCATCAATGTGGACCGTTGTACTCTATTTAGTGCTCTTAAAAGTCTAACCAGCTAGTTGAGCCTTCGTGCCACGTTTCGTAAGGTAAAGACGCGAATAGACCATGTTATGTCTCAAATTGCACAAAAACGTGAAAAGCTCCTCTATGAAGAGAGTTGGGCAATTCCAAAGCCTCAATGTGGACCGTTGTACTCTATTTGCTGCTCTTAAAAGTCTAACCAGCTAGTTGAGCCTTCGTGTCGCGTTTCATAAGCTAAAGACGCGAATAGACCAAGTTATGTCTCAAATTGCACAAAAACGTGAAAAGCTCTTCGGTGGAGAGAGTTGAACAATTCCAAAGCATCAATGTGGACCGTTGTACTCTATTTAGTGCTCTTAAAAGTTTAACCAGCTAGTTGAGCCTTCGTGCCGCGTTACGTAAGGTAAAGACGCGAATAGACCAAGTTATGTCTCAAATTGCACAAAAACGTGAAAAGCTCTTTTGTGGAGAGAGTTGAACAATTCCAAAGCCTCAATGTGGACCGTTGTACTGTATTTAGTGCTCTTAGAAGTCTAACTTGCTAGTTGAGCCTTCATGCCACGTTTCGTAAGGTAAAGATGCGGGTAGACCAAGTTATGTTTGAAATTGCACAAAAACGTGAAAAGCTCCTCTATGGAGAGAGTTGAGCAATTCCAAAGCATCAATGTGGACCGTTGTACTCTATTTAGTGCTCTTAAGAGTCTAACTAGCTAGTTGAGCCTTCGTGCCACGTTTCGTAATGTAAAGACGCGCATAGAGCATGTAATGTTTCAAAATGCACAAAAACGTGAAATGCTCCTCTATGGAGAGAGTTGAGCAATTCCAAAGCCTCAATGTGAACCATTGTACTCTATTTAGTGCTCTTAAAAGTCTAACCAGCTTGTTGAGCCTTCGTGCCGCGTTTCTTAAGGTAAAGACGCGAATAGACCAAGTAATGTCTCAAATTGCACAAAAACGTGAAAAGCTCCTCTATGGAGAGAGTTGAGCAATTCCAAAGCATCAATGTGGACCGTTGTACTCTATTTAGTGCTCTTAAAAGTCTAACTAGCTAGTTGAGCCTTCGTGCCACGTTTCGTAAGGTAAAGACGCGAATAGACCATGTTATGTCTGAAATTGCACAAAAACGTGAAAAGCTCCTCTATGGAGAGAGTTGAGCAATTCCAAAGCATCAATGTGGACCGTTGTACTCTATTTAGTGCTCTTAAAAGTCTAACCAGCTAGTTGAGCCTTCGTGCCACGTTTCGTAAGGTAAAGACGCGAATAGACCATGTTATGTCTCAAATTGCACAAAAACGTTAAAAGCTCCTCTATGAAGAGAGTTGAGCAATTCCAAAGCCTCAATGTGGACCGTTGTACTCTATTTTCTGCTCTTAAAAGTCTAACCAGCTAGTTGAGCCTTCGTGTCGCGTTTCGTAAGCTAAAGACGCGAATAGACCAAGTTATGTCTCAAATTGCACAAAAACGTGAAAAGCTCTTCGGTGGAGAGAGTTGAACAATTCCAAAGCATCAATGTGGATCGTTGTACTCTATTTAGTGCTCTTAAAAGTCTAACCAGCTAGTTGAGCCTTCGTGCCGCGTTACGTAAGATAAAGACGCGAATAGACCAAGTTATGTCTCAAATTGCACAAAAACGTGAAAAGCTCTTTTGTGGAGAGAGTTGAACAATTCCAAAGCCTCAATGGGAACCGTTGTACTGTATTTAGTGCTCTTAGAAGTCTAACTTGCTAGTTGAGCCTTCATGCCACGTTTCATAAGGTAAAGATGCGGGTAGACCAAGTTATGTTTGAAATTGCACAAAAACGTGAAAAGCTCCTCTATGGAGAGAGTTGAGCAATTCCAAAGCATCAATGTGGACCGTTGTACTCTATTTAGTGCTCTTAAGAGTCTAACTAGCTAGTTAAGCCTTCGTGCCACGTTTCGTAAGGTAAAGACGCGAATAGACCATGTTATGTCTGAAATTGCACAAAAACGTGAAAAGCTCCTCTATGGAGAGAGTTGAGCAATTCCAAAGCATCAATGTGGACCGTTGTACTCTATTTAGTGCTCTTAAAAGTCTAACCAGCTAGTTGAGCCTTCGTGCCACGTTTCGTAATGTAAAGACGCGCATAGAGCATGTAATGTTTCAAAATGCACAAAAACGTGAAATGCTCCTCTATGGAGAGAGTTGAGCAATTCCAAAGCCTCAATGTGAACCGTTGTACTCTATTTAGTGCCCTTAAAAGTCTAACCAGCTTGTTGAGCCTTCGTGCCGCGTTTCGTAAGGTAAAGACGCGAATAGACCAAGTTATGTCTCAAATTGAACAAAAACGTGAAAAGCTCCTCTATGGATAGAGTTGAGCAATTCCAAAGCATCAATGTGGACCGTTGTACTCTATTTAGTGCTCTTAAGAGTCTAACTAGCTAGTTGAGCCTTCGTGCCACGTTTCGTAAGGTAAAGACGCGAATAGACCATGTTATGTCTCAAATTGCACAAAAACGTGAAAAGCTCCTCTATGGAGAGAGTTGAGCAATTCCAAAGCATCAATGTGGACCGTTGTACTCTATTTAGTGCTCTTAAAAGTCTAACTAGCTAGTTGAGCCTTCGTGCCACGTTTCGTAAGGTAAAGACGCGAATAGACCATGTTATGTCTGAAATTGCACAAAAACGTGAAAAGCTCCTCTATGGAGAGAGTTGAGCAATTCCAAAGCATCAATGTGGACCGTTGTACTCTATTTAGTGCTCTTAAAAGTCTAACCAGCTAGTTGAGCCTTCGTGCCGCGTTACGTAAGATAAAGACGCGAATAGACCAAGTTATGTCTCAAATTGCACAAAAACGTGAAAAGCTCTTTTGTGGAGAGAGTTGAGCAATTCCAAAGCATCAATGTGGACCGTTGTACTCTATTTAGTGCTTTTAGAAGTCTAACCAGCTAGTTGAGCCTTCGTGCTACGTTTCGTAAGGTAAAGATGCGAGTAGACCAAGTTATGTTTGAAATTGCACAAAAACGTGAAAAGCTCCTCTATGGAGAGAGTTGAGCAATTCCAAAGCATCAATGTGGACCGTTGTACTCTATTTAGTGCTCTTAAAAGTCTAACTAGCTAGTTGAGCCTTCGTGCCACGTTTCGTAAGGTAAAGACGCGAATAGACCATGTTATGTCTGAAATTGCACAAAAACGTGAAAAGCTCCTCTATGGAGAGAGTTGAGCAATTCCAAAGCATCAATGTGGACCGTTGTACTCTATTTAGTGCTCTTAAAAGTCTAACCAGCTAGTTGAGCCTTCGTGCCACGTTTCGTAAGGTAAAGACGCGAATAGACCATGTTATGTCTCAAATTGCACAAAAACGTGAAAAGCTCCTCTATGAAGAGAGTTGAGCAATTCCAAAGCCTCAATGTGGACCGTTGTACTCTATTTTCTGCTCTTAAAAGTCTAACCAGCTAGTTGAGCCTTCGTGTCGCGTTTCGTAAGCTAAAGACGCGAATAGACCAAGTTATGTCTCAAATTGCACAAAAACGTGAAAAGCTCTTCGGTGGAGAGAGTTGAACAATTCCAAAGCATCAATGTGGACCGTTGTACTCTATTTAGTGCTCTTAAAAGTCTAACCAGCTAGTTGAGCCTTCGTGCCGCGTTACGTAAGATAAAGACGCGAATAGACCAAGTTATGTCTCAAATTGCACAAAAACGTGAAAAGCTCTTTTGTGGAGAGAGTTGAACAATTCCAAAGCCTCAATGTGGACCGTTGTACTGTATTTAGTGCTCTTAGAAGTCTAACTTGCTAGTTGAGCCTTCATGCCACGTTTCGTAAGGTAAAGATGCGGGTAGACCAAGTTATGTTTGAAATTGCACAAAAACGTGAAAAGCTCCTCTATGGAGAGAGTTGAGCAATTCCAAAGCATCAATGTGGACCGTTGTACTCTATTTAGTGCTCTTAAGAGTCTAACTAGCTAGTTGAGCCTTCGTGCCACGTTTCGTAATGTAAAGACGCGCATAGAGCATGTAATGTTTCAAAATGCACAAAAACGTGAAA
The DNA here is from genome assembly GCF_013401445.1 of Tripterygium wilfordii. Taxonomy (NCBI): domain Eukaryota; kingdom Viridiplantae; phylum Streptophyta; class Magnoliopsida; order Celastrales; family Celastraceae; genus Tripterygium; species Tripterygium wilfordii. The sequence continues at coordinate 60,939 of NW_024056147.1, forward strand.
TGCTCCTCTATGGAGAGAGTTGAGCAATTCCAAAGCCTCAATGTGAACCGTTGTACTCTATTTAGTGCTCTTAAAAGTCTAACCAGCTTGTTGAGCCTTCGTGCCGCGTTTCGTAAGGTAAAGACGCGAATAGACCAAGTTATGTCTCAAATTGAACAAAAACGTGAAAAGCTCCTCTATGGATAGAGTTGAGCAATTCCAAAGCCTCAATGTGGACCGTTGTACTCTATTTAGTGCTCTTAAAAGTCTAACCAGCTAGTTGAGCCTTCGTGCCACGTTTCGTAAGGTAAAGACGCGAATAGACCAAGTTATGTCTCAAATTGAACAAAAACGTGAAAAGCTCCTCTATGGATAGAGTTGAGCAATTCCAAAGCCTCAATGTGGACCGTTGTACTCTATTTAGTGCTCTTAAAAGTCTAACCAGCTAGTTGAGCCTTCGTGCCGCGTTTCGTAAGGTAAAGACGCGAATAGACCAAGTTATGTCTCAAATTGAACAAAAACGTGAAAAGCTCCTCCATGGAGAGAGTTGAGCAATTCCAAAACCTCAATGTGGACCATTGTACTCTATTTAGTGCTCTTAAAAGCCTAACCAGCTAGTTGAGCCTTCGTGCCGCGTTTCGTAAGGTAAAGACGCGAATAGACCAAGTTATGTCTCAAATTGCACAAAAACGTGAAAAGCTCTTCTGTGGAGAGAGTTGAACAATTCCAAAGCATCAATGTGGACCGTTGTACTCTATTTAGTGGTCTTAAAAGTCTAGCTTGCTAGTTGAGCCTTCATGCCACGTTTCGTAAGGTAAAGATGCGAGTAGACCAAGTTATGTTTGAAATTGCACAAAAACGTGAAAAGCTCCTCTATGGAGACAGTTGAGCAATTCCAAAGCATCAATGTGGACCGTTGTACTCTATTTAGTGCTCTTAGAAGTCTAACCAGCTAGTTGAGCCTTCGTTCCACGTTTCGTAAGGTAAAGGCGCGAATAGACCATGTTATGTCTCAAATTGCACAAAAACGTGAAAAGCTCCTCTATGAAGAGAGTTGAGCAATTCCAAAGCATCAATGTGGACCGTTGTACTCTATTTAGTGCTCTTAAAAGTCTAACCAGCTAGTTGAGCCTTCGTGCCGCGTTTCGTAAGGTAAAGACGCGAATAGACCAAGTAATGTCTCAAATTGCACAAAAACGTGAAAAGCTCCTCTATGGAGAGAGTTGAGCAATTCCAAAGCATCAATGTGGACCGTTGTACTCTATTTAGTGCTCTTAAAAGTTATGTCTCAAATTGCACAAAAACGTGAAAAGCTCCTCTATGGAGAGAGTTGAGCAATTCCAAAGCATCAATGTGGACCGTTGTACTCTATTTAGTGCTCTTAAAAGTCTAACCAGCAAGTTGAGCCTTCGTGCCGCGTTTCGTAAGGTAAAGACGCGAATAGACCAAGTTATGTCTCAAATTGCACAAAAACGTGAAAAGCTCTTCTGTGGAGAGAGTTGAACAATTCCAAAGCATCAATGCGGACCGTTGTACTCTATTTAGTGCTCTTAAAAGTCTAACTTGCTAGTTGAGCCTTCATGCCACGTTTCGTAAGGTAAAGATGCGAGTAGACCAAGTTATGTTTGAAATTGCACAAAAACGTGAAAAGCTGCTCTATGGAGAGAGTTGAGCAATTCCAAAGCATCAATGTGGACCGTTGTACTCTATTTAGTGCTTTTAGAAGTCTAACCAGCTAGTTGAGCCTTCGTGCTACGTTTCGTAAGGTAAAGACGCGAATAGACCATGTTATGTCTCAAATTGCACAAAAACGTGAAAAGCTCCTCTATGGAGAGAGTTGAGCAATTCCAAAGCCTCAATGTGGACCGTTGTACTCTATTTGGTGCTCTTAAAAGTCTAACCAGCTAGTTGAGCCTTCGTGCCGCGTTTCGTAAGGTAAAGACGCGAATAGACCAAGTTATGTCTCAAATTGCACAAAAACGTGAAAAGCTCTTCTAAGGAGAGAGTTGAACAATTCCAAACCATCAATGTGGACCGTTGTACTCTATTTAGTGCTCTTAGAAGTCTAACCAGCTAGTTGAGCCTTCGTGCTACGTTTCGTAAGGTAAAGACGCGAATAGACCATGTTATGTCTCAAATTGCACAAAAACGTGAAAAGCTCCTCTATGGAGAGAGTTGAGCAATTCCAAAGCATCAATGTGGACACTTGTACTCTATTTAGTGCTCTTAAAAGTCTAACTAGCTAGTTGAGCCTTCGTGCCACGTTTCGTAAGGTAAAGACGCGAATAGAACATGTTATGTCTCAAATTGCACAAAAACGTGAAAAGCTCCTCTATGGACAGAGTTGAGCAATTCCAAAGCCTCAATGTGGACCGTTGTACTCTATTTGGTGCTCTTAAAAGTCTAACCAGCTAGTTGAGCCTTCGTGCCGCGTTTCGTAAGGTAAAGACGCGAATAGACCAAGTTATGTCTCAAATTGCACAAAAACGTGAAAAGCTCTTCTGTGGAGAGAGTTGAACAATTCCAAAGCATCAATGTGGACCGTTGTACTCTATTTAGTGCTCTTAAAAGTCTAACTTGCTAGTTGAGCCTTCATGCCACGTTTCGTAAGGTAAAGATGCGAGTAGACCAAGTTATGTTTGAAATTGCACAAAAACGTGAAAAGCTCCTCTATGGAGAGAGTTGAGCAATTCCAAAGCATCAATGTGGACCGTTGTACTCTATTTAGTGCTCTTAGAAGTCTAACCAGCTAGTTGAGCCTTCGTGCCACGTTTCGTAAGGTAAAGACGCGAATAGACCATGTTATGTCTCAAATTGCACAAAAACGTGAAAAGCTCCTCTATGGAGAGAGTTGAGCAATTCCAAAGCATCAATGTGGACCGTTGTACTCTATTTAGTGCTCTTAAAAGTCTAACCAGCAAGTTGAGCCTTCGTGCCGCGTTTCGTAAGGTAAAGACGCGAATAGACCAAGTTATGTCTCAAATTGCACAAAAACGTGAAAAGCTCTTTTGTGGAGAGAGTTGAACAATTCCAAAGCATCAATGTGGACCGTTGTACTCTATTTAGTGCTCTTAGAAGTCTAACTTGCTAGTTGAGCCTTCATGCCACGTTTCGTAAGGTAAAGACGCGAATAGACCATGTTATGTCTCAAATTGCACAAAAACGTGAAAAGCTCCTCTATGGAGAGAGTTGAGCAATTCCAAAGCATCAATGTGGACCATTGTACTCTATTTAGTGCTCTTAGAAGTCTAACCAGCTAGTTGAGCCTTCGTGCCACGTTTCGTAAGGTAAAGACGCGAATAGACCATGTTATGTCTCAAATTGCACAAAAACGTGAAAAGCTCCTCTATGGAGAGAGTTGAGCAATTCCAAAGCATCAATGTGGACCGTTGTACTCTATTTAGTGCTCTTAAAAGTCTAACCAGCTAGTTGAGCCTTCGTGCTGCGTTTCATAAGGTAAAGACGCGCATAGCGCATGTTATGTCTCACATTGCACAAAAACGTGAAAAGCTTCTCTATGGAGAGAGTTGAGCAATTCCAAAGCATCAATGTGGACCGTTGTACTCTATTTAGTGCTCTTAAAAGTCTAACCAGCTAGTTGAGCCTTCGTGCCACGTCTCGTAAGGTAAAGACGCGCATAGCGCATGTTATGTCTCACATTGCACAAAAACGTGAAAAGCTTCTCTATGGAGAGAGTTGAGCAATTCCAAAGCCTCAACGTGGACCGTTGTACTCTATTTTGTGCTCTTAAAAGTCTAACCAGCTAGTTGAGACTTCGTGCCGCGTTTCGTAAGGTAAAGACGTGAATAGACCAAGTTATGTCGCAAATTGCACAAAAACGTGAAAAGCTCTTTTGTGGAGAGAGTTGAACAATTCCATAGCATCAATGTGGACCGTTGTACTCTATTTAGTGCTCTTAGAAGTCTAACTTGCTAGTTGAGCCTTCATGCCACGTTTCGTAAGGTAAAGATGTGAGTAGACCAAGTTATGTATGTGAAATTGCACAAAAACGTGAAAAGCTCCTCTATGGAGAGACTTGAGCAATTCCAAAGCATCAATGTGGACCATTGTACTCTATTTAGTGCTCTTAGAAGTCTAACCAGCTAGTTGAGCCTTCGTGCCACGTTTCGTAAGGTAAAGACGCGAATAGACCATGTTATGTCTCAAATTGCACAAAAACGTGAAAAGCTCCTCTATGGAGAGACTTGAGCAATTCCAAAGCATCAATGTGGACCGTTGTACTCTATTTAGTGCTCTTAAAAGTCTAACCAGCTAGTTGAGCCTTCGTGCCGCGTTTCGTAAGGTAAAGACGCGCATAGCGCATGTTATGTCTCACATTGCACAAAAACGTGAAAAGCTTCTCTATGGAGAGAGTTGAGCAATTCCAAAGCATCAATGTGGACCGTTGTACTCTATTTAGTGCTCTTAAAAGTCTAACTAGCTAGTTGAGCCTTCGTGCCACGTCTCGTAAGGTAAAGACGCGCATAGCGCATGTTATGTCTCACATTGCACAAAAACGTGAAAAGCTCTTCTAAGGAGAGAGTTGAACAATTCCAAACCATCAATGTGGACCGTTGTACTCTATTTAGTGCTCTTAGAAGTCTAACCAGCTAGTTGAGCCTTCGTGCTACGTTTGGTAAGGTAAAGACGCGAATAGACCATGTTATGTCTCAAATTGCACAAAAACGTGAAAAGCTCCTCTATGGAGAGAGTTGAGCAATTCCAAACCATCAATGTGGACACTTGTACTCTATTTAGTGCTCTTAAAAGTCTAACTAGCTAGTTGAGCCTTCATGCCACGTTTCGTAAGGTAAAGATGCGAATAGAACATGTTATGTCTCAAATTGCACAAAAACGTGAAAAGCTCCTCTATGGAGAGAGTTGAGCAATTCCAAAGCCTCAATGTGGACCGTTGTACTCTATTTGGTGCTCTTAAAAGTCTAACCAGCTAGTTGAGCCTTCGTGCCGCGTTTCGTAATGTAAAGACGCGAATAGACCAAGTTATGTCTCAAATTGCACAAAAACGTGAAAAGCTCTTCTGTGGAGAGAGTTGAACAATTCCAAAGCATCAATGTGGACCGTTGTACTCTATTTAGTGCTCTTAAAAGTCTAACTTGCTAGTTGAGCCTTCATGCCACGTTTTGTAAGGTAAAGATGCGAGTAGACCAAGTTATGTTTGAAATTGCACAAAAACGTGAAAAGCTCCTCTATGGAGAGAGTTGAGCAATTCCAAAGCATCAATGTGGACCGTTGTACTCTATTTAGTGCTCTTAGAAGTCTAACCAGCTAGTTGAGCCTTCGTGCCACGTTTCGTAAGGTAAAGACGCGAATAGACCATGTTATGTCTCAAATTGCACAAAAACGTGAAAAGCTCCTCTATGGAGAGAGTTGAGCAATTCCAAAGCATCAATGTGGACCGTTGTACTCTATTTAGTGCTCTTAAAAGTCTAACCAGCAAGTTGAGCCTTCGTGCCGCGTTTCGTAAGGTAAAGACGCGAATAGACCAAGTTATGTCTCAAATTGCACAAAAACGTGAAAAGCTCTTTTGTGGAGAGAGTTGAACAATTCCAAAGCATCAATGTGGACCGTTGTACTCTATTTAGTGCTCTTAGAAGTCTAACTTGCTAGTTGAGCCTTCATGCCACGTTTCGTAAGGTAAAGATGTCAGTAGACCAAGTTATGTATGTGAAATTGCACAAAAACGTGAAAAGCTCCTCTATGGAGAGACTTGAGCAATTCCAAAGCATCAATGTGGACCATTGTACTCTATTTAGTGCTCTTAGAAGTCTAACCAGCTAGTTGAGCCTTCGTGCCACGTTTCGTAAGGTAAAGACGCGAATAGACGATGTTATGTCTCAAATTGCACAAAAACTTGAAAAGCTCCTCTATGGAGAGAGTTGAGCAATTCCAAAGCATCAATGTGGACCGTTGTACTCTATTTAGTGCTCTTAGAAGTCTAACCAGCTAGTTGAGCCTTCGTGCTACGTTTGGTAAGGTAAAGACGCGAATAGACCATGTTATGTCTCAAATTGCCCAAAAACGTGAAAAGCTCCTCTATGGAGAGAGTTGAGCAATTCCAAACCATCAATGTGGACACTTGTACTCTATTTAGTGCTCTTAAAAGTCTAACTAGCTAGTTGAGCCTTCGTGCCACGTTTTGTAAGGTAAAGACGCGAATAGAACATGTTATGTCTCAAATTGCACAAAAACGTGAAAAGCTCCTCTATGGAGAGAGTTGAGCAATTCCAAAGCCTCAATGTGGACCGTTGTACTCTATTTGGTGCTCTTAAAAGTCTAACCAGCTAGTTGAGCCTTCGTGCCGCGTTTCGTAAGGTAAAGACGCGAATAGACCAAGTTATGTCTCAAATTGCACAAAAACGTGAAAAGCTCTTCTGTGGAGAGAGTTGAACAATTCCAAAGCATCAATGTGGACCGTTGTACTCTATTTAGTGCTCTTAGAAGTCTAACTTGCTAGTTGAGCCTTCATGCCACGTTTCGTAAGGTAAAGATGTGAGTAGACCAAGTTATGTATGTGAAATTGCACAAAAACGTGAAAAGCTCCTCTATGGAGAGACTTGAGCAATTCCAAAGCATCAATGTGGACCATTGTACTCTATTTAGTGCTCTTAGAAGTCTAACCAGCTAGTTGAGCCTTCGTGCCACGTTTCGTAAGGTAAAGACGCGAATAGACCATGTTATGTCTCAAATTGCACAAAAACTTGAAAAGCTCCTCTATGGAGAGAGTTGAGCAATTCCAAAGCATCAATGTGGACCGTTGTACTCTATTTAGTGCTCTTAGAAGTCTAACCAGCTAGTTGAGCCTTCGTGCTACGTTTGGTAAGGTAAAGACGCGAATAGACCATGTTATGTCTCAAATTGCACAAAAACGTGAAAAGCTCCTCTATGGAGAGAGTTGAGCAATTCCAAACCATCAATGTGGACACTTGTACTCTATTTAGTGCTCTTAAAAGTCTAACTAGCTAGTTGAGCCTTCGTGCCACATTTCGTAAGGTAAAGACGCGAATAGAACATATTATGTCTCAAATTGCACAAAAACGTGAAAAGCTCCTCTATGGAGAGAGTTGAGCAATTCCAAAGCCTCAATGTGGACCGTTGTACTCTATTTGGTGCTCTTAAAAGTCTAACCAGCTAGTTGAGCCATCGTGCCGCGTTTCGTAAGGTAAAGACGCGAATAGACCAAGTTATGTCTCAAATTGCACAAAAACGTGAAAAGCTCTTCTGTGGAGAGAGTTGAACAATTCCAAAGCATCAATGTGGACCGTTGTACTCTATTTAGTGCTCTTAAAAGTCTAACTTGCTAGTTGAGCCTTCATGCCACGTTTTGTAAGGTAAAGATGCGAGTAGACCAAGTTATGTTTGAAATTGCACAAAAACGTGAAAAGCTCCTCTATGGAGAGAGTTGAGCAATTCCAAAGCATCAATGTGGACCGTTGTACTCTATTTAGTGCTCTTAGAAGTCTAACCAGCTAGTTGAGCCTTCGTGCCACGTTTCGTAAGGTAAAGACGCGAATAGACCATGTTATGTCTCAAATTGCACAAAAACGTGAAAAGCTCCTCTATGGAGAGAGTTGAGCAATTCCAAAGCATCAATGTGGACCGTTGTACTCTATTTAGTGCTCTTAAAAGTCTAAACAGCAAGTTGAGCCTTCGTGCCGCGTTTCGTAAGATAAAGACGCGAATAGACCAAGTTATGTCTCAAATTGCACAAAAACGTGAAAAGCTCTTTTGTGGAGAGAGTTGAACAATTCCAAAGCATCAATGTGGACCGTTGTACTCTATTTAGTGCTCTTAGAAGTCTAACTTGCTAGTTGAGCCTTCATGCCACGTTTCGTAAGGTAAAGATGTGAGTAGACCAAGTTATGTATGTGAAATTGCACAAAAACGTGAAAAGCTCCTCTATGGAGAGACTTGAGCAATTCCAAAGCATCAATGTGGACCATTGTACTCTATTTAGTGCTCTTAAAAGTCTAACCAGCTAGTTGAGCCTTCGTGCCACGTTTCGTAAGGTAAAGACGCGAATAGACCATGTTATGTCTCAAATTGCACAAAAACGTGAAAAGCTCCTCTATGGAGAGAGTTGAGCAATTCCAAAGCATCAATGTGGACCGTTGTACTCTATTTAGTGCTCTTAAAAGTCTAACCAGCTAGTTGAGCCTTCGTGCCGCGTTTCGTAAGGTAAAGACGCGCATAGCGCATGTTATGTCTCACATTGCACAAAAACGTGAAAAGCTTCTCTATGGAGAGAGTTGAGCAATTCCAAAGCATCAATGTGGACCGTTGTACTCTATTTAGTGCTCTTAAAAGTCTAACTAGCTAGTTGAGCCTTCGTGCCACGTCTCGTAAGGTAAACACGCGCATAGCGCATGTTATGTCTCACATTGCACAAAAACGTGAAAAGCTTCTCTATGGAGAGAGTTGAGCAATTCCAAAGCCTCAACGTGGACCGTTGTACTCTATTTAGTGCTCTTAAAAGTCTAACCAGCTAGTTGAGACTTCGTGCCGCGTTTCGTAAGGTAAAGACGTGAATAGACCAAGTTATGTCGCAAATTGCACAAAAACGTGAAAAGCTCTTCTGTGGAGAGAGTTGAACAATTCCAAAGCATCAATGTGGACCGTTGTACTCTATTTAATGCTCTTAAAAGTCTAACTTGCTAGTTGAGCCTTCATGTCACGTTTCGTAAGGTAAAGATGCGAGTAGACCAAGTTATGTTTGAAATTGCACAAAAACGTGAAAAGCTCCTCTATGGAGAGAGTTGAGCAATTCCAAAGCATCAATGTGGACCGTTGTACTCTATTTAGTGCTCTTAGAAGTCTAACCAGCTAGTTGAGCCTTCGTGCTACGTTTCGTAAGGTAAAGACGCGAATAGACCATGTTATGTCTCAAATTGCACAAAAACGTGAAAAGCTCCTCTATGGAGAGAGTTGAGCAATTCCAAAGCCTCAATGTGGACCGTTGTACTCTATTTGGTGCTCTTAAAAGTCTAACCAGCTAGTTGAGCCTTCGTGCCGCGTTTCGTAAGGTAAAGACGCGAATAGACCAAGTTATGTCTCAAATTGCACAAAAACGTGAAAAGCTCTTCTAAGGAGAGAGTTGAACAATTCCAAACCATCAATGTGGACCGTTGTACTCTATTTAGTGCTCTTAGAAGTCTAACCAGCTAGTTGAGCCTTCGTGCTACGTTTCGTAAGGTAAAGACGCGAATAGACCATGTTATGTCTCAAATTGCACAAAAACGTGAAAAGCTCCACTATGGAGAGAGTTGAGCAATTCCAAACCATCAATGTGGACACTTGTACTCTATTTAGTGCTCTTAAAAGTCTAACTAGCTAGTTGAGCCTTCGTGCCACGTTTCGTAAGGTAAAGACGCGAATAGAACATGTTATGTCTCAAATTGCACAAAAACGTGAAAAGCTCCTCTATGGAGAGAGTTGAGCAATTCCAAAGCCTCAATGTGGACCGTTGTACTCTATTTGGTGCTCTTAAAAGTCTAACCAGCTAGTTGAGCCTTCGTGCCGCGTTTCGTAAGGTAAAGACGCGAATAGACCAAGTTATGTCTCAAATTGCACAAAAACGTGAAAAGCTCTTCTGTGGAGAGAGTTGAACAATTCCAAAGCATCAATGTGGACCGTTGTACTCTATTTAGTGCTCTTAAAAGTCTAACTTGCTAGTTGAGCCTTCATGCCACGTTTCGTAAGGTAAAGATGCGAGTAGACCAAGTTATGTTTGAAATTGCACAAAAACGTGAAAAGCTCCTCTATGGAGAGAGTTGAGCAATTCCAAAGCATCAATGTGGACCGTTGTACTCTATTTAGTGCTCTTAGAAGTCTAACCAGCTAGTTGAGCCTTCGTGCCACGTTTCGTAAGGTAAAGACGCGAATAGACCATGTTATGTCTCAAATTGTACAAAAACGTGAAAAGCTCCTCTATGGAGAGAGTTGAGCAATTCCAAAGCATCAATGTGGACCGTTATACTCTATTTAGTGCTCTTAGAAGTCTAACCAGCTAGTTGAGCCTTCGTGCCACGTTTCGTAAGGTAAAGACGCGAATAGACCATGTTATGTCTCAAATTGCACAAAAACGTGAAAAGCTCCTCTATGGAGAGAGTTGAGCAATTCCAAAGCATCAATGTGGACCGTTGTACTCTATTTGGTGCTCTTAAAAGTCTAACTAGCTAGTTGAGCATTCGTGTCATGTTTCGTAAGGTAAAGACGCGAATAGACCAAGTTATGTCTCAAATTGCACAAAAACGTGAAAAGCTCTTCTGTGGAGAGAGTTGAACAATTCCAAAGCATCAATGTGGACCGTTGTACTCTATTTAGTGCTTTTAAAAGTCTATTTTGCTAGTTGAGCCTTCATGCCACGTTTCATAAGGTAAAGATGCGAGTAGACCAAGTTATGTTTGAAATTGCACAAAAACGTGAAAAGCTCGTCTATGGAGAGAGTTGAGCAATTCCAAAGCATCAATGTGGACCGTTGTACTCTATTTAGTGCTCTTAAAAGTCTAACTAGCTAGTTGAGCCTTCGTGCCGCGTTTCGTAAGGTAAAGACGCGAATAGACCAAGTTATGTCTCAAATTGCACAAAAACGTGAAAAGCTCTTCTGTGGAGAGAGTTGAACAATTCCAAATCATCAATGTGGACCGTTGTAATCTATTTAGTGCTCTTAAAAGTCTAACTTGCTAGTTGAGCCTTCATGCCACGTTTCGTAAGGTAAAGATGCGAGTAGACCAAGTTATGTTTGAAATTGCACAAAAACGTGAAAAGCTCCTCTATGGAGAGAGTGGAGCAATTCCAAAGAATCAATGTGTACCGTTGTACTCTATTTAGTGCTCTTAGAAGTCTAACCAGCTAGTCGAGCCTTCGTGCCACGTTTCGTAAGGTAAAGACGCGAATAGATCATGTTATGTCTCAAATTGCACAAAAACGTGAAAAGCTCGTCTATGGAGAGAGTTGAGCAATTCCAAAACATCAATGTGGACCATTGTACTCTATTTAGTGCTCTTAAAAGTCTAACCAGCTAGTTGAGCCTTCGTGCCGCGTTTCGTAAGGTAAAGACGCGAATAGACCAAGTTATGTCTCAAATTGCACAAAAACGTGAAAAGCTCCTCTGTGGAGAGAGTTGAGCAATTCCAAAGCATCAATGTGGACCGTTGTACTCTATTTGGTGCTCTTAAAAGTCTAACTAGCTAGTTGAGCCTTCGTGCAACGTTCCGTAAGGTAAAGACGCGAATAGACCATGTTATGTCTCAAATTGCACAAAAACGTGAAAAGATCCTCTATGGAGAGAGTTGAGCAATTCCAAAGCATCAATGTGGATCGTTGTACTCTATTTAGTGCTCTTAAAAGTCTAACTAGCTAGTTGAGCCTTCGTGCCGCGTTTCGTAAGGTAAAGACGCGAATAGACCAAGTTATGTCTCAAATTGCACAAAAACGTGAACAGCTCTTCTGTGGAGAGAGTTGAACAATTCCAAAGCATCAATGTGGACCGTTGTACTATATTTAGTGCTCTTAAAAGTCTAACTTGCTAGTTGAGCCTTCATGCCACGTTTGGTAAGGTAAAGATGCGAGTAGAACAAGTTATGTTTGAAATTGCACAAAAACGTGAAAAGCTCCTCTATGGAGAGAGTTGAGCAATTGCAAAGCATCAATGTGGACCGTTGTACTCTATTTAGTGCTCTTGGAAGTCTAACCAGCTAGTCGAGCCTTCGTGCCACGTTTCGTAAGGTAAAGACGCGAATAGACCATGTTATGTCTCAAATTGCAAAAAAACGTGAAAAGCTCCTCTATGGAGAGAGTTGAGCAATTCCAAAGCATCAATGTGGACCGTTGTACTCTATTTAGTGCTCTTAAAAGTCTAACCGGCTAGTTGAGCCTTCGTGCCGCGTTTCGTAAGATAAAGACGCGAATAGACCTAGTTACGTCTCAAATTGCACAAAAACGTGAAAAGCTCCTCTATGGAGAGAGTTGTACAATTCCAAAGCATCAATGTGGACCATTGTACTCAATTTGGTGCTCTTAAAAGTCTAACTAGGTAGTTGAGCCTTCGTGCCACGTTTCGTAAGGTAAAGACGTGAATAGACCATGTTACGTCTCAAATTGCACAAAAACGTGAAAAGCTCCTCTATGGAGAGAGTTGAGCAATTCCAAAGCACCAATGTGGACCTTTGTACTCTATTTAGTGATCTTAAAAGTCTAACTAGCTAGTTGAGCCTTCGTGCCACGTTTCGTAAGCTAAAGACGCGAATAGACCATGTTATGTCTCAAATTGCACAAAAACGTGAAAAGCTCCTCTATGGAGAGAGTTGAGCAATTCCAAAGCCTCAATGTGGACCGTTGTACTCTATTTGGTGCTCTTAAAAGTCTAACCAGCTAGTTGAGCCTTCGTGCCGCGTTTCGTAAGGTAAAGACGCGAATAGACCAAGTTATGTCTCAAATTGCACAAAAACGTGAAAAGCTCTTCGGTGGAGAGAGTTGAACAATTCCAAAGCATCAATGTGGACCGTTGTACTCTATTTAGTGCTCTTAAAAGTCTAACCAGCTAGTTGAGCCTTCGTGCCGCGTTTCGTAAGGTAAAGACGCGAATAGACCAAGTTATGTCTCAAATTGCTCAAAAACTTGAAAAGCTCTTCTGTGGAGAGAGTTGAACAATTCCAAAGCATCAATGTGGACCGTTGTACTCTATTTGGTGCTCTTAAAAGTCTAACCAGCTAGTTGAGCCTTCGTGCCGCGTTTCGTAAGGTAAAGACGCGAATAGACCAAGTTATGTCTCAAATTGCACAAAAACGTGAAAAGCTCTTCGGTGGAGAGAGTTGAACAATTCCAAAGCATCAATGTGGACCGTTGTACTATATTTAGTGCTCTTGAAAGTCTCACCAGCTAGTTGAGCCTTCGTGCCACGTTTCGTAAGGTAAAGACGGGAATAGACCAAGTTATGCCTCAAATTGCACAAAAACGTGAAAATCTCTTCTGTGGAGAGAGTTGAACAATTCCAAAGCATCAATGTGGACCGTTGTACTCTATTTTATGCCCTTGAAAGTCTAACTTGCTAGTTGAGCCTTCATGCTACGTTTCGTAAGGTAAAGACGCGAATAGACCATGTTATGTCTCAAATTGCACAAAAACGTGAAAAGCTCCTCTATGGACAGAGTTGAGCAATTCCAAAGCATCAATGTGAACCGTTGTACTCTATTTAGTGCTCTTAAAAGTCTAACCAGCTAGTTGAGCCTTCGTGCCGCGTTTCGTAAGGTAAAGACGCGAATAGACCAAGTTATGTCTCAAATTGCACAAAAACGTGAACAGCTCTTCTGTGGAGAGAGTTGAACAATTCAAAAGCATCAATGTGGACCGTTGTACTATATTTAGTGCTCTTAAAAGTCTAACTTGCTAGTTGAGCCTTCATGCCACGTTTCGTAAGGTAAAGATGCGAGTAGAACAAGTTATGTTTGAAATTGCACAAAAACGTGAAGAGCTCCTCTATGGAGAGAGTTGAGCAATTGCAAAGCATCAATGTGGACCGTTGTACTCTATTTAGTGCTCTTGGAAGTCTAACCAGCTAGTCGAGCCTTCGTGCCACGTTTCGTAAGGTAAAGACGCGAATAGACCATGTTATGTCTCAAATTGCAAACAAACGTGAAAAGCTCCTCTATGGAGAGGGTTGAGCAATTCCAAAGCATCAATGTGGACCGTTGTACTCTATTTAGTGCTCTTAAAAGTCTAACCGGCTAGTTGAGCCTTCGTGCCGCGTTTCGTAAGATAAAGACGCGAATAGACCTAGTTATGTCTCAAATTGCACAAAAACGTGAAAAGCTCCTCTATGGAAAGAGTTGTACAATTCCAAAGCATCAATGTGGACCATTGTACTCTATTTGGTGCTCTTAAAACTCTAACTAGCTAGTTGAGCCTTCGTGCCACGTTTCGTAAGGTAAAGACATGAATAGACCATGTTACGTCTCAAATTGCACAAAAACGTGAAAAGCTCCTCTATGGAGAGAGTTGAGCAATTCCAAAGCATCAATGTGGACCGTTGTACTCTATTTAGTGATCTTAAAAGTCTAACTAGCTAGTTGAGCCTTCGTGCCACGTTTCGTAAGCTAAAGACGCGAATAGACCATGTTATGTCTCAAATTGCACAAAAACGTGAAAAGCTCCTCTATGGAGAGAGATGAGCAATTCCAAAGCCTCAATGTGGACCGTTGTACTCTATTTGGTGCTCTTAAAAGTCTAACCAGCTAGTTGAGCCTTCGTGCCGCGTTTCGTAAGGTAAAGACGCGAATAGACCAAGTTATGTCTCAAATTGCACAAAAACGTGAAAAGCTCTTCGGTGGAGAGAGTTGAACAATTCCAAAGCATCAATGTGGACCGTTGTACTCTATTTAGTGCTCTTAAAAGTCTAACCAGCTAGTTGAGCCTTCGTGCCGCGTTTCGTAAGGTAAAGACGCGAATAGACCAAGTTATGTCTCAAATTGCTCAAAAACTTGAAAAGCTCTTCTGTGGAGAGAGTTGAACAATTCCAAAGCATCAATGTGGACCGTTGTACTCTATTTGGTCTCTTAAAAGTCTAACCAGCTAGTTGAGCCTTCGTGCCGCGTTTCGTAAGGTAAAGACGCGAATAGACCAAGTTATGTCTCAAATTGCACAAAAACGTGAAAAGCTCTTCGGTGGAGAGAGTTGAACAATTCCAAAGCATCAATGTGGACCGTTGTACTATATTTAGTGCTCTTGAAAGTCTAACCAGCTAGTTGAGCCTTCGTGCCACGTTTCGTAAGGTAAAGACGGGAATAGACCAAGTTATGCCTCAAATTGCACAAAAACGTGAAAATCTCTTCTGTGGAGAGAGTTGAACAATTCCAAAGCATCAATGTGGACCGTTGTACTCTATTTTATGCCCTTAAAAGTCTAACTTGCTAGTTGAGCCTTCATGCTACGTTTCGTAAGGTAAAGACGCGAATAGACCATGTTATGTCTCAAATTGCACAAAAACGTGAAAAGCTCCTCTATGGACAGAGTTGAGCAATTCCAAAGCATTAATGTGAACCGTTGTACTCTATTTAGTGCTCTTAAAAGTCTAACCAGCTAGTTGAGCCTTCGTGCCGCGTTTCGTAACGTAAAGACGCGAATAGACCAAGTTATGTCTCAAATTGCACAAAAACGTGAAAAGCTCCTCTATGGAGAGAGTCGAGCAATTCCAAAGCATCAATGTGAACCGTTGTACTCTATTTAGTGCTCTTAAAAGTCTAACCATCTAGTTGAGCATTCGTGCCGCGTTTCGTAAGGTAAAGACGCGAATAGACCAAGTTATGTCTCAAATTGCACAAAAACGTGAAAAGCTCCTCTATGGAGAGAGTTGAGCAATTCCAAAGCATCAATGTGGACCGTTGTACTCTATTTAGTGCTCTTAAAAGTCTAACGAGCTAGTTGAGCCTTCGTGCCACGTTTCGTAAGGTAAAGACGCGAATAGACCATGTTATGTCTCAAATTGGACAAAAACGTGAAAAGCTCCTCTATGGAGAGAGTTGAGCAATTCCAAAGCATCAATGTGGACCGTTGTACTCTATTTAGTGCTCTTAGAAGTCTAACCAGCTAGTTGAGCCTTCGTGCCACGTTTCGTAAGGTAAAGACGCGAATAGACCATGTTATGTCTCAAATTGTACAAAAACGTGAAAAGCTCCTCTATGGAGAGAGTTGAGCAATTCCAAAGCATCAATGTAGACCGTTGTACTCTATTTAGTGCTCTTAAAAGTCTAACCAGCTAGTTGAGACTTCGTGCCGCGTTTCGTAAGGTAAAGACGCGAATAGACCATGTTATGTCTCAAATTGCACAAAAACGTGAAAAGCTCCTCTATGGAGAGAGTTGAGCAATTCCAAAGCCTCAATGTGGACCGTTGTACTCTATTTAGTGCTCTTAAAAGTCTAACCAGCTAGTTGAGCCTTCGTGCCGCGTTTCGTAAGGTAAAGACGCGAATAGACCAAGCTATGTCTCAACTTGCACAAAAACGTGAAAAGCTCTTCGGTGGAGAGAGTTGAACAATTCCAAACCATCAATGTCGACCGTTGTACTCTATTTAGTGCTCTTAAAAGTCTAACTTGCTAGTTGAGCCTTCATGCCACGTTTCGTAAGGTAAAGACACGAATAGACTATGTTATGTCTCAAATTGCACAAAACGTGAACAGCTCCTCTATGGAGAGAGTTGAGCAATTCCAAAGCATCAATGTGGACCGTTGTACTCTATTTAGTGCTATTAGAAGTCTAACCAGCTAGTTGAGCCTTCGTGCCACGTTTCGTAAGGTAAAGACGCGAATAGACCATGTTATGTCTCAAATTGTACAAAAACGTGAAAAGCTCCTTTATGGAGAGAGTTGAGCAATTCCAAAGCATCAATGTGGATCGTTGTACTCCATTTAGGGCTCTTAAAAGTCTAACCAGCTAGTTGAGCCTTCGTGCCGCGTTTCGTAAGGTAAAGATGCGAATAGACCAAGTTATGTCTCAAATTGCACAAAAACGTGAAAAGCTCCTCTATGGAGAGAGTTGAGCAATTCCAAAGCATCAATGTGGACCGTTGTACTCTATTTAGTGCTCTTAAAAGTCTGACTAGCTAGTTGAGCCTTCGTGCCACGTTTCGTAAGGTAAAGACGCGAATAGACCATGTTATGTCTCAAATTGGACAAAAACGTGAAAAGCTCCTCTATGGAGAGAGTTGAGCAATTCCAAAGCATCAATGTGGACCGTTGTACTCTATTTAGTGCTCTTAGAAGTCTAACCAGCTAGTTGAGCCTTCGTGCCACGTTTCGTAAGGTAAATACGCGAATAGACCATGTTATGTCTCAAATTGTACAAAAACGTGAAAAGCTCCTCTATGGAGAGAGTTGAGCAATTCCAAAGCATTAATGTGGACCGTTGTACTCTATTTTGTGCTCTTAAAAGTCTAACCAGCTAGGTGAGCCTTCGTGCCGCGTTTCGTAAGGTAAAGACGAGAATAGACCATGTTATGTCTCAAATTGCACAAAAACGTGAAAAGCTCCTCTATGGAGAGAGTTGAGCAATTCCAAAGCCTCAATGTGGACCGTTGTACTCTATTTAGTGCTCTTAGAAGTCTAACCAGCTAGTTGAGCCTTCGTGCCACGTTTCGTAAGGTAAAGACGCGAATATACCAAGTTATGTCTGAAATTGCACAAAAACGTGAAAAGCTCTTCGGTGGAGAGAGTTGAACAATTCCAAAGCATCAATGTGGACCGTTGTACTCTATTTAGTGCTCTTAAAAGTCTAACATGCTAGTTGAGCCTTCCTTCCACGTTTCGTAAGGTAAAGATGCGAATAGACTATGTTATGTCTCAAATTGCACAAAACGTGAAAAGCTCCTCTATGGAGATAGTTGAGCAATTCCAAAGCATCAATGTGGACCGTTGTACTCTATTTAGTGCTCTTAAAAGTCTAACCAGCTAGTTGAGCCTTCGTGCCGCGTTTCGTAAGGTAAAGACGCGAATAGACCAAGTTATGTCTCAAATTGCACAAAAACGTGAAAAGCTCCTCTATGGAGAGAGTTGAGCAATTCCAAAGCATCAATGTGGACCGTTGTACTCTATTTAGTGCTCTTAAAAGTCTGACTAGCTAGTTGAGCCTTCGTGCCACGTTTCGTAAGGTAAAGACGCGAATAGACCATGTTATGTCTCAAATTGGACAAAAACGTGAAAAGCTCCTCTATGGAGAGAGTTGAGCAATTCCAAAGCATCAATGTGGACCGTTGTACTCTATTTAGTGCTCTTAGAAGTCTAACCAGCTAGTTGAGCCTTCGTGCCACGTTTCGTAAGGTAAATACGCGAATAGACCATGTTATGTCTCAAATTGTACAAAAACGTGAAAAGCTCCTCTATGGAGAGAGTTGAGCAATTCCAAAGCATTAATGTGGACCGTTGTACTCTATTTTGTGCTCTTAAAAGTCTAACCAGCTAGTTGAGCCTTCGTGCCGCGTTTCGTAAGGTAAAGACGCGAATAGACCATGTTATGTCTCAAATTGCACAAAAACGTGAAAAGCTCCTCTATGGAGAGAGTTGAGCAATTCCAAAGCCTCAATGTGGACCGTTGTACTCTATTTAGTGCTCTTAGAAGTCTAACCAGCTAGTTGAGCCTTCGTGCCACGTTTCGTAAGGTAAAGACGCGAATATACCAAGTTATGTCTGAAATTGCACAAAAACGTGAAAAGCTCTTCGGTGGAGAGAGTTGAACAATTCCAAAGCATCAATGTGGACCGTTGTACTCTATTTAGTGCTCTTAAAAGTCTAACATGCTAGTTGAGCCTTCCTTCCACGTTTCGTAAGGTAAAGATGCGAATAGACTATGTTATGTCTCAAATTGCACAAAACGTGAAAAGCTCCTCTATGGAGATAGTTGAGCAATTCCAAAGCATCAATGTGGACCGTTGTACTCTATTTAGTGCTCTTTGAAGTCTAACCAGCTAGTTGAGCCTTCGTGCCACGTTTCGTAAGGTAAAGACGCGAATAGACCAAGTTATGTCTCAAATTGCACAAAAACGTGAAAAGCTCTTCGGTGGAGAGAGTTGAACAATTCCAAAGCATCAATGTGGACCGTTGTACTCTATCTAGTGCTCTTAAAAGTCTAACTTGCTAGTTGAGCCTTCATGCCACGTTTCGTAAGGTAAAGACGCGAATAGACTATGTTATGTCTCAAATTGCACAAAAACGTGAAAAGCTCTTCGGTGGAGAGAGTTGAACAATTCCAAAGCATCAATGTGGACCGTTGTACTCTATTTAGTGCTCTTAAAAGTCTAACTTGTTAGTTGAGCCTTCATGCCACGTTTCGTAAGGTAAAGATGCGAATAGACTATGTTATGTCTCAAATTGCACAAAACGTGAAAAGCTCCTCTATGGAGAGAGTTGAGCAATTCCAAAGCATCAATGTGGACCGTTGTACTCTATTTAGTGCTCTTAGAAGTCTAACCAGCTAGTTGAGCCTTCGTGCCACGTTTCGTAAGGTAAAGACGCGAATAGACCAAGTTATGTCTCAAATTGCACAAAAAACGAGAAAAGCTCTTCGGTAGAGAGAGTTGAACAATTCCAAAGCATCAATGTGGACCGTTGTACTCTATTTAGTGCTCTTAAAAGTCTAACTTGCTAGTTGAGCGTTCATGCCACGTTTCGTAAGCTTCATGCCACGTTTCGTAAGGTAAAGATGCGAATAGACTATGTTATGTCTCAAATTGCACAAAACGTGAAAAACTCCTCTATGGAGAGAGTTGAGCAATTCCAAAGCATCAATGTGGACCGTTGTACTCTATTTAGTGCTCTTAGAAGTCTAACCAGCTAGTTGAGCCTTCGTGCCACGTTTCGTAAGGTAAAGACGCGAATAGACCAAGTTATGTCTCAAATTGCACAAAAACGTGAAAAGCTCTTCGGTGGAGAGAGTTGAACAATTCCAAAGCATCAATGTGGACCGTTGTACTCTATTTAGTGCTCTTAAAAGTCTAACTTGCTAGTTGAGCCTTCATGCCACGTTTCGTAAGGTAAAGACGCGAATAGACTATGTTATGTCTCAAATTGCACAAAACGTGAAAAGCTCCTCTATGGAGAGAGTTGAGCAATTCCAAAGCATCAATGTGAATGTTGTACTCTATTTAGTGCTCTTAGAAGTCTAACCAGCTAGTTGAGCCTTCGTGTCACGTTTCGTAAGGTAAAGACGCGAATAGACCATGTTATGTCTCAAATTGTACAAAAACGTGAAAAGCTCCTCTATGGAGAGAGTTGAGCAATTCCAAAGCATCAATGTGGACCGTTGTACTCTATTTAGTGCTCTTAGAAGTCTAACCAGCTAGTTGAGCCTTTGTGCCACGTTTCGTAAGGTAAAGACGCGAATAGACCAAGTTATGTCTCAAAATTGCACAAAAAACGTGAAAAGCTCTTCGGTGGAGAGAGTTGAACAATTCCAAAGCATCAATGTGAATGTTGTACTCTATTTAGTGCTCTTAGAAGTCTAACCAGCTAGTTGAGCCTTCGTGTCACGTTTCGTAAGGTAAAGACGCGAATAGACCATGTTATGTCTCAAATTGTACAAAAACGTGAAAAGCTCCTCTATGGAGAGAGTTGAGCAATTCCAAAGCATCAATGTGGACCGTTGTACTCTATTTAGTGCTCTTAAAAGTCCAACTTGCTAGTTGAGCCT
The DNA here is from genome assembly GCF_013401445.1 of Tripterygium wilfordii. NCBI lineage: Eukaryota > Viridiplantae > Streptophyta > Magnoliopsida > Celastrales > Celastraceae > Tripterygium > Tripterygium wilfordii. The sequence goes on from NW_024056147.1 coordinate 81,109, forward strand.
TCATGCCACGTTTCGTAAGCTTCATGCCACGTTTCGTAAGGTAAAGATGCGAATAGACTATGTTATGTCTCAAATTGCACAAAACGTGAAAAGCTCCTCTATGGAGAGAGTTGAGCAATTCCAAAGCATCAATGTGGACCGTTGTACTCTATTTAGTGCTCTTAGAAGTCTAACCAGCTAGTTGAGCCTTCGTGCCACGTTTCGTAAGGTAAAGACGCGAATAGACCAAGTTATGTCTCAAATTGCACAAAAACGTGAAAAGCTCTTCGGTGGAGAGAGTTGAACAATTCCAAAGCATCAATGTGGACCGTTGTACTCTATTTAGTGCTCTTAAAAGTCTAACTTGCTAGTTGAGCCTTCATGCCACGTTTCGTAAGGTAAAGACGCGAATAGACTATGTTATGTCTCAAATTGCACAAAACGTGAAAAGCTCCTCTATGGAGAGAGTTGAGCAATTCCAAAGCATCAATGTGAATGTTGTACTCTATTTAGTGCTCTGAGAAGTCTAACCAGCTAGTTGAGCCTTCGTGTCACGTTTCGTAAGGTAAAGACGCGAATAGACCATGTTATGTCTCAAATTGTACAAAAACGTGAAAAGCTCCTCTATGGAGAGAGTTGAGCAATTCCAAAGCATCAATGTGGACCGTTGTACTCTATTTAGTGCTCGTAAAAGTCTAACTAGCTAGTTGAGCCTTCGTGCCACGTTTCGTAATGTAAAGACGCGAATAGACCATGTTATGTCTCAAATTGCACAAAAACGTGAAAAGTTCCTCTGTGGAGAGAGTTGAGCAATTCCAAAGCATCAATGTGGACCGTTGTACTCTATTTAGTGCTCTTAAAAGTCTAACTAGCTAGTTGAGCCTTCGTGCCACGTTTCGTAAGGTAAAGACGCGAATAGACCATGTTATGTCTCAAATTGCACAAAAACGTAAAAACCTCCTCTATGGAGAGAGTTGAGCAATTCCAAAGCATCAATGTGGACCGTTGTACTCTATTTAGTGCTCTTAGAAGTCTAACCAGCTAGTTGAGCCTTCGTGCCACGTTTCGTAAGGTAAAGACGCGAATAGACCATGTTATTTCTCAAATTGTACAAAAACGTGAAAAGCGCCTCTATGGAGACAGTTGAGCAATTCCAAAGCATCAATGTGGACCGTTGTACTCTATTTAGTGCTCTTAAAAGTCTAACCAGCTAGTTGAGCCTTCGTGCCGCGTTTCGTAAGGTAAAGACGCGAATAGACCATGTTATGTCTCAAATTGCACAAAAACGTGAAAAGCTCCTCTATGGAGAGAGTTGAGCAATTCCAAAGCATCAATGTGGACCGTTGTACTCTATTTAGTGCTCTTAGAAGTCTAACCAGCTAGTTGAGCCTTCGTGCCACGTTTCGTAAGGTAAAGACGCGAATAGACCATGTTATTTCTCAAATTGTACAAAAACGTTAAAAGCGCCTCTATGGAGACAGTTGAGCAATTCCAAAGCATCAATGTGGACCGTTGTACTCTATTTAGTGCTCTTAAAAGTCTAACCAGCTAGTTGAGCCTTCGTGCCGCGTTTCGTAAGGTAAAGACGCGAATAGACCATGTTATGTCTCAAATTGCACAAAAACGTGAAAAGCTCCTCTATGGAGAGAGTTGAGCAATTCCAAAGCATCAATGTGGACCGTTGTACTCTATTTAGTGCTCTTAAAAGTCTAACCAGCTAGTTGAGCCTTCGTGCCGCGTCTCGTAAGATAAAGACGCGAATAGACTAAGTTATGTCTCAAATTGCACAAAAACGTGAAAAGCTCCTCTATGGAGAGAGTTGAGCAATTCCAAGGCATCAATGTGGACCGTTGTACTCTATTTAGTGCTCGTAAAAGTCTAACTAGCTAGTTGAGCCTTCGTGCCATGTTATGGCACCACAAGAGGGGGGGTGAATTGTGTCCTTAGTCAAATTTAGACTAGGTCACTCTTTTTTCGGTTTCAATGAATTCTATCAAATTTCACCTTAAGCGGAAGCTAAATACCAAATTAAGTTCTAGTGTATATGTATATGAGTCAAGGAGAACAATCAATTTAAACAAACTTGAATCTAGCAACCTAAATATCCAATTTCAAGTATGTATGATATGAGAATGCAATGCTAATTGAAATTGCTGGAAAGTAAAAGAGGCAAGAGATTTATAGTGGTTCGGCTTAACCCAAGCCTAATCCACTCCCCAAGTCCCACTTGGGAATTTCAAACACTCCAATATGGCTTGTTCAACCGAGTCAAGCGGAACTCTTACAACCGATGTTTTTGTAGCTCAAACACCAAACTCTACACACCGTGTGGTTTGTAGCTCACCACACCAAACTCTACACACCGTGTGGTTTGTAGCTCACCACACTAACTTAATCAATAATACACCTCGGTCTCACCGAGAACACAAATCAACAAGTTGAATTCTCAAATAGGCTCTTTATGGCAGCCGGGTAGAGAAGTAGTTTAAGCTCAAGGTATGGCTCTTTGAGTAGCTAGATATGGAAGTGTTTAGGCTCAAATGTGGCTCTTTATGTTCTGGAAATCAGATTGTGCAAGCAAGAAAATGGCTCTTGAGGAAATGATAAGAATCTGGTAAGAAAGGCTCAAGAGTAACAATAAAGCTTTACTTGGCTAGTGTGTATGATCTCTCTTCAAAATCAAGTATGTAATCAAGGAATGAATGAGTGAAAGAATGAAAGCTTAGAAGATGAAGAACACTAGAGAGAGAGTGTAATTTTCGGCCAAGTATATGCACCATAGACAAAGAGTTAGTTTTTATAGAAAATTATGGAGTGTAAGCTCATGAAATGAGGGCCATTGGATTGATATGAAAGATATGGACCCTTGGATCATTAGAGACGTTAGAAGGCTTAGAGAAGTGTGAAAATGTTTACAACAAGTCTCTTTTGGTAGGAAGAAATAATGGCTTTTGGATGGATATAGACTTTGGAGGCATCTTGGAAGATACAACAATTGACTTGAGAAAAGTTTGTCTTTTAGGTGGAGTAAATCATGGCTTTTGGATGGATATAGACTTTAGATGCATCTTGAAAGATACAACAATTGACTTGAGAAAAGTTTGTCTCTTAGGTGGAATAAATGATGGCCTTTGGATCAAATGAAGATTCAATTTTGGCCATAGGATGTAAAGTAGGAGAGATAAGAATAAAGCTTGAATCTTTGGCCATTGGATTAAAATGTGATTTTGATGTAGAGAGAATATGATCCATTGGATGTGGAGTGTCTTGGTGGGAAAGAGAAATGGTTTTGAAATAAAGCTTCCCACACATGTGAAGAGAAAAACTTGTCATAAGACTTGTTGTACCTCTTGTCTCCTCCTTTCAAATTAACTTTTCCTTGTCTTCTCTTTTGGCTCCATGTCTTCTAGTTAAGATGTAACTATGGTTAACTTGTCTTCTTTGCCATGTCATCAATGCCATGTCAACAATGGCATGTCAACAATGCCATGTCAGCTGCCACGTCACGTCCGTTGATTCTGACTTTGACTAGAAAGTAAATTTTACTTCAATTGATCCCAATTAAGCTCCAAGACATCTTTGGCAAAACTTGACTTATGTTGACCACGAAATTGACTTTCTTAATCATGTTTGACACTGATTAAGTCTTCATTACAGTTTGGTTAAGGTCACCATGTTGATACATGGCCAACTTGATCATCCTACACACAATTAAACTCAAGACATGCTATGTAAACCCTTTTAGGATTTCTTGCAATTAGTTTATGTTAGTTCAATAATCAAATCATCAAATAAGCACAATTGAACTAGTTTAATATAATTCTTGAATTCCTAAATTAATCAAGTAGGCATATGCACCTAGGTTTCTCAATACAATCAATAGATCAAAGTTCAATCAAAACATGCCGTTGTAATCACTCAAACATATATTCAACAAAAAGCTCTTCTGTGGAGAGAGTTGAACAATTCCAAATCATCAATGTGGACCGTTGTACTCTATTTAATGCTCTTAAAAGTCTAACTTGCTAGTTGAGCCTTCATGCCACGTTTCGTAAGGTAAAGACGCGAATAGACCATGTTATGTCTCAAATTGCACAAAAACGTGAAAAGCTCCTCTATGTAGAGAGTTGAGGAATTCCAAATCATCAATGTGGACCGTTGTACTCTATTTAATGCTCTTAAAATTCTAACTTGCTAGCTGAGCCTTCATGCCACGTTTCGTAAGGTAAAGACGCGAATAGACCATGTTATGTCTCAAATTGCACAAAAACGTGAAAAGCTCCACCATGGAGAGAGTTGAGCAATTCCAAAGCATCGATGTGGACCGTTGTACTCTATTTAGTGCTCTTAAAAGTCTAACCAGCTAGTTGAGCCTTCGTGCCGCGTTTCGTAAGGTAAAGACGCGAATAGACCATGTTATGTCTCAATTGCACGAAAACGTGAAAAGCTCCTCTATGGAGAGAGTTGAGCAATTCAAAAGCATCAATGTGGACCGTTGTACTCTATTTAGTGCTCTTAGAAGTCTAACCAGCTAGTTGAGCCTTCGTGCCACGTTTCGTAAGGTAAAGACGCGAATAGACCAAGTTATGTTTCAAATTGCACAAAAACGTGAAAATCTCTTCTGTGGAGAGAGTTGAACAATTCCAAAGCATCAATGTGGACCGTTGTACAATATTTAAAGCTCTTAAAAGTCTAACTTGCTAGTTGAGCCTTCATGCCACGTTTCGTAAGGTAAAGACGCGAATAGACCATGTTATGTCTCAAATTGCACAAAAACGTGAAAAGCTCCTCTATGGAGAGAGTTGAGCAATTCCAAACCATCGATGTGGACCGTTGTACTCTATTTAGTGCTCCTAAAAGTCTAACCAGCTAGTTGAGCCTTCGTGCCGCGTTTCGTAAGGTAAAGACGCGAATAGACCATGTTATGTCTCAAATTGCACAAAAACGTGAAAAGCTCCTCTATGGAGAGAGTTGAGCAATTCCAAAGCATCAATGTGGACCGTTGTACTCTATTTAGTGCTCTTAAAAGTCTAACCAGCTAGTTGAGCCTTCGTGCCGCGTCTCGTAAGATAAAGACGCGAATAGACTAAGTTATGTCTCAAATTGCACAAAAACGTGAAAAGCTCCTCTATGGAGAGAGTTGAGCAATTCCAAGGCATCAATGTGGACCGTTGTACTCTATTTAGTGCTCGTAAAAGTCTAACTAGCTAGTTGAGCCTTCGTGCCATGTTATGGCACCACAAGAGGGGGGGTGAATTGTGTCCTTAGTCAAATTTAGACTAGGTCACTCTTTTTTCGGTTTCAATGAATTCTATCAAATTTCACCTTAAGCGGAAGCTAAATACCAAATTAAGTTCTAGTGTATATGTATATGAGTCAAGGAGAACAATCAATTTAAACAAACTTGAATCTAGCAACCTAAATATCCAATTTCAAGTATGTATGATATGAGAATGCAATGCTAATTGAAATTGCTGGAAAGTAAAAGAGGCAAGAGATTTATAGTGGTTCGGCTTAACCCAAGCCTAATCCACTCCCCAAGTCCCACTTGGGAATTTCAAACACTCCAATATGGCTTGTTCAACCGAGTCAAGCGGAACTCTTACAACCGATGTTTTTGTAGCTCAAACACCAAACTCTACACACCGTGTGGTTTGTAGCTCACCACACCAAACTCTACACACCGTGTGGTTTGTAGCTCACCACACTAACTTAATCAATAATACACCTCGGTCTCACCGAGAACACAAATCAACAAGTTGAATTCTCAAATAGGCTCTTTATGGCAGCCGGGTAGAGAAGTAGTTTAAGCTCAAGGTATGGCTCTTTGAGTAGCTAGATATGGAAGTGTTTAGGCTCAAATGTGGCTCTTTATGTTCTGGAAATCAGATTGTGCAAGCAAGAAAATGGCTCTTGAGGAAATGATAAGAATCTGGTAAGAAAGGCTCAAGAGTAACAATAAAGCTTTACTTGGCTAGTGTGTATGATCTCTCTTCAAAATCAAGTATGTAATCAAGGAATGAATGAGTGAAAGAATGAAAGCTTAGAAGATGAAGAACACTAGAGAGAGAGTGTAATTTTCGGCCAAGTATATGCACCATAGACAAAGAGTTAGTTTTTATAGAAAATTATGGAGTGTAAGCTCATGAAATGAGGGCCATTGGATTGATATGAAAGATATGGACCCTTGGATCATTAGAGACGTTAGAAGGCTTAGAGAAGTGTGAAAATGTTTACAACAAGTCTCTTTTGGTAGGAAGAAATAATGGCTTTTGGATGGATATAGACTTTGGAGGCATCTTGGAAGATACAACAATTGACTTGAGAAAAGTTTGTCTTTTAGGTGGAGTAAATCATGGCTTTTGGATGGATATAGACTTTAGATGCATCTTGAAAGATACAACAATTGACTTGAGAAAAGTTTGTCTCTTAGGTGGAATAAATGATGGCCTTTGGATCAAATGAAGATTCAATTTTGGCCATAGGATGTAAAGTAGGAGAGATAAGAATAAAGCTTGAATCTTTGGCCATTGGATTAAAATGTGATTTTGATGTAGAGAGAATATGATCCATTGGATGTGGAGTGTCTTGGTGGGAAAGAGAAATGGTTTTGAAATAAAGCTTCCCACACATGTGAAGAGAAAAACTTGTCATAAGACTTGTTGTACCTCTTGTCTCCTCCTTTCAAATTAACTTTTCCTTGTCTTCTCTTTTGGCTCCATGTCTTCTAGTTAAGATGTAACTATGGTTAACTTGTCTTCTTTGCCATGTCATCAATGCCATGTCAACAATGGCATGTCAACAATGCCATGTCAGCTGCCACGTCACGTCCGTTGATTCTGACTTTGACTAGAAAGTAAATTTTACTTCAATTGATCCCAATTAAGCTCCAAGACATCTTTGGCAAAACTTGACTTATGTTGACCACGAAATTGACTTTCTTAATCATGTTTGAAACTGATTAAGTCTTCATTACAGTTCGGTTAAGGTCACCATGTTGATACATGGCCAACTTGATCATCCTACACACAATTAAACTCAAGACATGCTATGTAAACCCTTTTAGGATTTCTTGCAATTAGTTTATGTAAGTTCAATAATCAAATCATCAAATAAGCACAATTGAACTAGTTTAATATAATTCTTGAATTCCTAAATTAATCAAGTAGGCATATGCACCTAGGTTTCTCAATACAATCAATAGATCAAAGTTCAATCAAAACATGCCGTTGTAATCACTCAAACATATATTCAACAAAAAGCTCTTCTGTGGAGAGAGTTGAACAATTCCAAATCATCAATGTGGACCGTTGTACTCTATTTAATGCTCTTAAAAGTCTAACTTGCTAGTTGAGCCTTCATGCCACGTTTCGTAAGGTAAAGACGCGAATAGACCATGTTATGTCTCAAATTGCACAAAAACGTGAAAAGCTCCTCTATGTAGAGAGTTGAGGAATTCCAAATCATCAATGTGGACCGTTGTACTCTATTTAATGCTCTTAAAATTCTAACTTGCTAGCTGAGCCTTCATGCCACGTTTCGTAAGGTAAAGACGCGAATAGACCATGTTATGTCTCAAATTGCACAAAAACGTGAAAAGCTCCACTATGGAGAGAGTTGAGCAATTCCAAAGCATCGATGTGGACCGTTGTACTCTATTTAGTGCTCTTAAAAGTCTAACCAGCTAGTTGAGCCTTCGTGCCGCGTTTCGTAAGGTAAAGACGCGAATAGACCATGTTATGTCTCAATTGCACGAAAACGTGAAAAGCTCCTCTATGGAGAGAGTTGAGCAATTCCAAAGCATCAATGTGGACCGTTGTACTCTATTTAGTGCTCTTAGAAGTCTAACCAGCTAGTTGAGCCTTCGTGCCACTTTTCGTAAGGTAAAGACGCGAATAGACCAAGTTATGTTTCAAATTGCACAAAAACGTGAAAATCTCTTCTGTGGAGAGAGTTGAACAATTCCAAAGCATCAATGTGGACCGTTGTACAATATTTAATGCTCTTAAAAGTCTAACTTGCTAGTTGAGCCTTCATGCCACGTTTCGTAAGGTAAAGACGCGAATAGACCATGTTATGTCTCAAATTGCACAAAAACGTGAAAAGCTCCTCTATGGAGAGAGTTGAGCAATTCCAAACCATCGATGTGGACCGTTGTACTCTATTTAGTGCTCCTAAAAGTCTAACCAGCTAGTTGAGCCTTCGTGCCGCGTTTCGTAAGGTAAAGACGCGAATAGACCATGTTATGTCTCAAATTGCACGAAAACGTGAAAAGCTCCTCTATGGAGAGAGTTGAGAAATTCCAAAGCATCAATGTGGACCGTTGTACTCTATTTAGTGCTCTTAGAAGTCTAACCAGCTAGTTGAGCCTTCGTGCCACGTTTCGTAAGGTAAAGACGCGAATAGACCAAGTTATGTCTCAAATTCCACAAAAACGTGAAAAGCTCTTCGGTGGAGAGAGTTGAACAATTCCAAAGCATCAATGTGGACTGTTGTACTCTATTTAGTGCTCTTAAAAGTCTAACTTGCTAGCTGAGCCTTCATGCCACGTTTCGTAAGGTAAAGACGCGAATAGACTATGTTATGTCTCAAATTGCACAAAACGTGAAAAGCTCCTCTATGGAGAGAGTTGAGCAATTCCAAAGCATCAATGTGAATGTTGTACTCTATTTAGTGCTCTTAGAAGTCTAACCAGCTAGTTGAGCCTTCGTGTCACGTTTCGTAAGGTAAAGACGCGAATAGACCATGTTATGTCTCAAATTGTACAAAAACGTGAAAAGCTCCTCTATGGAGAGAGTTGAGCAATTCCAAAGCATCAATGTGGACCGTTGTACTCTATTTAGTGCTCTTAGAAGTCTAACCAGCTAGTTGAGCCTTCGTGCCACGTTTCGTAAGGTAAAGACGCGAATAGACCAAGTTATGTCTCAAAATTGCACAAAAAACGTGAAAAGCTCTTCGGTGGAGAGAGTTGAACAATTCCAAAGCATCAATGTGGACCATTGTACTCTATTTAGTGCTCTTAAAAGTCCAACTTGCTAGTTGAGCCTTCATGCCACGTTTCGTAAGCTTCATGCCACGTTTCGTAAGGTAAAGATGCGAATAGACTATGTTATGTCTCAAATTGCACAAAACGTGAAAAGCTCCTCTATGGAGAGAGTTGAGCAATTCCAAAGCATCAATGTGGACCGTTGTACTCTATTTAGTGCTCTTAGAAGTCTAACCAGCTAGTTGAGCCTTCGTGCCACGTTTCGTAAGGTAAAGACGCGAATAGACCAAGTTATGTCTCAAATTGCACAAAAACGTGAAAAGCTCTTCGGTGGAGAGAGTTGAACAATTCCAAAGCATCAATGTGGACCGTTGTACTCTATTTAGTGCTCTTAAAAGTATAACTTGCTAGTTGAGCCTTCATGCCACGTTTCGTAAGGTAAAGACGCGAATAGACTATGTTATGTCTCAAATTGCACAAAACGTGAAAAGCTCCTCTATGGAGAGAGTTGAGCAATTCCAAAGCATCAATGTGAATGTTGTACTCTATTTAGTGCTCTTAGAAGTCTAACCAGCTAGTTGAGCCTTCGTGTCACGTTTCGTAAGGTAAAGACGCGAATAGACCATGTTATGTCTCAAATTGTACAAAAACGTGAAAAGCTCCTCTATGGAGAGAGTTGAGCAATTCCAAAGCATCAATGTGGACCGTTGTACTCTATTTAGTGCTCTTAAAAGTCTAACCAGCTAGTTGAGCCTTCGTGCCGCGTTTCGTAAGGTAAAGACGCGAATAGACTAAGGTATGTCTCAAATTGCACAAAAACGTGAAAAGCTCCTCTATGGAGAGAGTTGAGCAATTCCAAGGCATCAATGTGGACCGTTGTACTCTATTTAGTGCTCTTAAAAGTCTAACCAGCTAGTTGAGCCTTCGTGTCGCGTTTCGTAAGGTAAAGACGCGAATAGACTAAGTTATGTCTCAAATTGCACAAAAACGTGAAAAGCTCCTCTATGGAGAGAGTTGAGCAATTCCAAGGCATCAATGTGGACCGTTGTACTCTATTTAGTGCTCATAGAAGTCTAACCAGCTAGTTGAGCCTTCGTGCCACGTTTCGTAAGGTAAAGACGCGAATAGACCAAGTTATGTCTCAAATTGCACAAAAACGTGAAAAGCTCTTCGGTGGAGAGAGTTGAACAATTCCAAAGCATCAATGTGGACCGTTGTACTCTATTTAGTGCTCTTAAAAGTCTAACTTGCTAGTTGAGCCTTCATGCCACGTTTCGTAAGGTAAAGACGCGAATAGACAATGTTATGTCCCAAATTGCACAAAACGTGAAAAGCTCCTCTATGGAGAGAGTTGAGCAATTCCAAAGCATCAATGTGAATGTTGTACTCTATTTAGTGCTCTTAGAAGTCTAACCAGCTAGTTGAGCCTTCGTGTCACGTTTCGTAAGGTAAAGACGCGAATAGACCATGTTATGTCTCAAATTGTACAAAAACGTGAAAAGCTCCTCTATGGAGAGAGTTGAGCAATTCCAAAGCATCAATGTGGACCGTTGTACTCTATTTAGTGCTCTTAAAAGTCTAACCAGCTAGTTGAGCCTTCGTGCCGCGTTTCGTAAGGTAAAGACGCGAATAGACTAAGGTATGTCTCAAATTGCACAAAAACGTGAAAAGCTCCTCTATGGAGAGAGTTGAGCAATTCCAAGGCATCAATGTGGACCGTTGTACTCTATTTAGTGCTCTTAAAAGTCTAACCAGCTAGTTGAGCCTTCGTGTCGCGTTTCGTAAGGTAAAGACGCGAATAGACTAAGTTATGTCTCAAATTGCACAAAAACGTGAAAAGCTCCTCTATGGAGAGAGTTGAGCAATTCCAAGGCATCAATGTGGACCGTTGTACTCTATTTAGTGCTCATAGAAGTCTAACCAGCTAGTTGAGCCTTCGTGCCACGTTTCGTAAGGTAAAGACGCGAATAGACCAAGTTATGTCTCAAATTGCACAAAAACGTGAAAAGCTCTTCGGTGGAGAGAGTTGAACAATTCCAAAGCATCAATGTGGACCGTTGTACTCTATTTAGTGCTCTTAAAAGTCTAACTTGCTAGTTGAGCCTTCATGCCACGTTTCGTAAGGTAAAGACGCGAATAGACTATGTTATGTCCCAAATTGCACAAAACGTGAAAAGCTCCTCTATGGAGAGAGTTGAGCAATTCCAAAGCATCAATGTGAATGTTGTACTCTATTTAGTGCTCTTAGAAGTATAACCAGCTAGTTGAGCCTTCGTATCACGTTTCGTAAGGTAAAGACGCGAATAGACCATGTTATGTCTCAAATTGTACAAAAACGTGAAAAGCTCCTCTATGCAGAGAGTTGAGCAATTCCAAAGCATCAATGTGGACCGTTGTACTCTATTTAGTGCTCTTAAAAGTCTAACCAGCTAGTTGAGCCTTCGTGCCGCGTTTCGTAAGGTAAAGACGCGAATAGACTAAGGTATGTCTCAAATTGCACAAAAACGTGAAAAGCTCCTCTATGGAAAGAGTTGAGCAATTCCAAGGCATCAATGTGGACCGTTGTACTCTATTTAGTGCTCTTAAAAGTCTAACCAGCTAGTTGAGCCTTCGTGTCGCGTTTCGTAAGGTAAAGACGCGAATAGACTAAGTTATGTCTCAAATTGCACAAAAACGTGAAAAGCTCCTCTATGGAGAGAGTTGAGCAATTCCAAGGCATCAATGTGGACCGTTGTACTCTATTTAGTGCTCATAGAAGTCTAACCAGCTAGTTGAGCCTTCGTGCCACGTTTCGTAAGGTAAAGACGCGAATAGACCAAGTTATGTCTCAAATTGCACAAAAACGTGAAAAGCTCTTCGGTGGAGAGAGTTGAACAATTCCAAAGCATCAATGTGGACCGTTGTACTCTATTTAGTGCTCTTAAAAGTCTAACTTGCTAGTTGAGCCTTCATGCCACGTTTCGTAAGGTAAAGACGCGAATAGACTATGTTATGTCCCAAATTGCACAAAACGTGAAAAGCTCCTCTATGGAGAGAGTTGAGCAATTCCAAAGCATCAATGTGAATGTTGTACTCTATTTAGTGCTCTTAGAAGTATAACCAGCTAGTTGAGCCTTCGTTTCACGTTTCGTAAGGTAAAGACGCGAATAGACCATGTTATGTCTCAAATTGTACAAAAACGTGAAAAGCTCCTCTATGCAGAGAGTTGAGCAATTCCAAAGCATCAATGTGGACCGTTGTACTCTATTTAGTGCTCTTAAAAGTCTAACCAGCTAGTTGAGCCTTCGTGCCGCGTTTCGTAAGGTAAAGACGCGAATAGACTAAGGTATGTCTCAAATTGCACAAAAACGTGAAAAGCTCCTCTATGGAGAGAGTTGAGCAATTCCAAGGCATCAATGTGGACCGTTGTACTCTATTTAGTGCTCTTAAAAGTCTAACCAGCTAGTTGAGCCTTCGTGTCGCGTTTCGTAAGCTAAAGACGCGAATAGACTAAGTTATGTCTCAAATTGCACAAAAACGTGAAAAGCTCCTCTATGGAGAGAGTTGAGCAATTCCAAGGCATCAATGTGGACCGTTGTACTCTATTTAGTGCTCTTAAAAGTCTAACCAGCTAGTTGAGCCTTCGTGCCGCGTTTCGTAAGGTAAAGACGCGAATAGACTAAGTTATGTCTCAAATTGCACAAAAACGTGAAAAGCTCCTCTATGGAGAGAGTTGAGCAATTCCAAGGCATCAATGTGGACCGTTGTACTCTATTTAGTGCTCTTAAAAGTCTAACCAGCTAGTTGAGCCTTCGTGCCGCGTTTCGTAAGGTAAAGACGCGAATAGACTAAGTTATGTCTCAGATTGCACAAAAACGTGAAAAGCTCCTCTATGGAGAGAGTTGAGCAATTCCAAGGCATCAATGTGGACCGTTGTACTCTATTTAGTGCTCGTAAAAGTCTAACTAGCTAGTTGAGCCTTCGTGCCACGTTTCGTAATGTAAAGACGCGAATAGACCATGTTATGTCTCAAATTGCACAAAAACGTGAAAAGCTCCTCTGTGGAGAGAGTTGAGCAATTCCAAAGCATCAATGTGGACCGTTGTACTCTATTTAGTGCTCTTAAAAGTCTAACTAGCTAGTTGAGCCATCGTGCCACGTTTCGTAAGGTAAAGACGCGAATAGACCATGTTATGTCTCAAATTGCACAAAAACGTAAAAACCTCCTCTATGGAGAGAGTTGAGCAATTCCAAAGCATCAATGTGGACCGTTGTACTCTATTTGGTGCTCTTAGAAGTCTAACCAGCTAGTTGAGCCTTCGTGCCACGTTTCGTAAGGTAAAGACGCGAATAGACCATGTTATTTCTCAAATTGTACAAAAACGTGAAAAGCGCCTCTATGGAGACAGTTGAGCAATTCCAAAGCATCAATGTGGACCGTTGTACTCTATTTAGTGCTCTTAAAAGTCTAACCAGCTAGTTGAGCCTTCGTGCCGCGTTTCGTAAGGTAAAGACGCGAATAGACCATGTTATGTCTCAAATTGCACAAAAACGTGAAAAGCTCCTCTATGGAGAGAGTTGAGCAATTCCAAAGCATCAATGTGGACCGTTGTACTCTATTTAGTGCTCTTAAAAGTCTAACCAGCTAGTTGAGCCTTCGTGCCGCGTCTCGTAAGATAAAGACGCGAATAGACTAAGTTATGTCTCAAATTGCACAAAAACGTGAAAAGCTCCTCTATGGAGAGAGTTGAGCAATTCCAAGGCATCAATGTGGACCGTTGTACTCTATTTAATGCTCTTAAAATTCTAACTAGCTAGTTGAGCCTTCATGCCACGTTTCGTAAGGTAAAGACGCGAATAGACCATGTTATGTCTCAAATTGCACAAAAACGTGAAACGCTCCACTATGGAGAGAGTTGAGCAATTCCAAAGCATCGATGTGGACCGTTGTACTCTATTTAGTGCTCTTAAAAGTCTAACCAGCTAGTTGAGCCTTCGTGCCGCGTTTCGTAAGGTAAAGACGCGAATAGACCATGTTATGTCTCAATTGCGCGAAAACGTGAAAAGCTCCTCTATGGAGAGAGTTGAGCAATTCCAAAGCATCAATGTGGACCGTTGTACTCTATTTAGTGCTCTTAGAAGTCTAACCAGCTAGTTGAGCCTTCGTGCCACGTTTCGTAAGGTAAAGACGCGAATAGACCAAGTTATGTTTCAAATTGCACAAAAACGTGAAAATCTCTTCTGTGGAGAGAGTTGAACAATTCCAAAGCATCAATGTGGACCGTTGTACAATATTTAATGCTCTTAAAAGTCTAACTTGCTAGTTGAGCCTTCATGCCACGTTTCGTAAGGTAAAGACGCGAATAGACCATGTTATGTCTCAAATTGCACAAAAACGTGAAAAGCTCCTCTATGGAGAGAGTTGAGCAATTCCAAACCATCGATGTGGACCGTTGTACTCTATTTAGTGCTCCTAAAAGTCTAACCAGCTAGTTGAGCCTTCGTGCCGCGTTTCGTAAGGTAAAGACGCGAATAGACCATGTTATGTCTCAAATTGCACGAAAACGTGAAAAGCTCCTCTATGGAGAGAGTTGACCAATTCCAAAGCATCAATGTGGACCGTTGTACTCTATTTAGTACTCTTAAAAGTCTAACCAGCTAGTTGAGCCTTTGTGCCGCGTTTCGTAAGGTAAAGATGCGAATAGACTATGTTATGTCTCAAATTGCACAAAACGTGAAAAGCTCCTCTATGGAGAGAGTTGAGCAATTCCAAAGCATCAATGTGGATTGTTGTACTCTATTTAGTGCTCTTAGAAGTCTAACCAGCTAGTTGAGCCTTCGTGCCACGTTTCGTAAGGTAAAGACGCGAATAGACCATGTTATGTCTCAAATTGCACGAAAACGTGAAAAGCTCCTCTATGGAGAGAGTTGAGCAATTCCAAAGCATCATTGTGGACCGTTGTACTCTATTTAGTGCTCTTAAAAGTCTAACCAGCTAGTTGAGCCTTCGTGCCACGTTTCGTAAGGTAAAGACGCGAATAGACCAAGTTATGTCTCAAATTGCATAAAAACGTGAAAAGCTATTCGGTGGAGAGAGTTGACCAATTCCAAAGCATCAATGTGGACCGTTCTACTCTATTTAGTGCTCTTAAAAGTCTAACTTGCTAGTTGAGCCTTTGTGCCACGTTTCGTAAGGTAAAGACGCGAATAGAACAAGTCATGTCTCAAATTGCACAAAAACGTGAAAAGCTCCGCGATGGAGAGAGTTGAGCAATTCCAAAGCATCAATGTGGACCGTTGTACTCTATTTAGTGCTCTTAAAAGTCTAACTAGCTAGTTGAGCCTTCGTGCCACGTTTCATAAGGTAAAGACGCGAATAGACCAAGTTATGTCTCAAATTGCACAAAAACGTGAAAAGCTCCTCTATGGAGAGAGTTGAGCAATTCCAAGGCATCAATGTGGGCCGTTTTACTCTATTTAGTGCTCGTAAAAGTCTAACTAGCTAGTTGAGCCTTCGTGCCACGTTTCGTAAGCTAAAGACGCGAATAGACCATGTTATGTCTCAAATTGCACAAAAACGTGAAAAGCTCCTCTATGGAGAGAGTTGAGCAATTCCAAAGCATCAATGTGCACCGTTGTACTCTATTTAGTGCTCTTAGAAGTCTAACCAGCTAGTTGAGCCTTCGTGCCGCGTTTCGTAAGGTAAAGACGCGAATAGACCATGTTATGTCTCAAATTGCACAAAAACGTGAAAAGCTACTCTATAGAGAGAGTTGAGCAATTGCAAAGCCTCAATGTGGATCAAGTTATGTCTCAAATT
This sequence comes from Tripterygium wilfordii, assembly GCF_013401445.1. Lineage (NCBI taxonomy): Eukaryota > Viridiplantae > Streptophyta > Magnoliopsida > Celastrales > Celastraceae > Tripterygium > Tripterygium wilfordii. Next base: position 96,873 of record NW_024056147.1, read on the forward strand.
GCACAAAAACGTGAAAAGCTCCTCCATGGAGAGAGTTGAGCAATTCCAAGTCATCAATGTGGACCGTTGTACTCTATTTAGTGCTCTTAAAAGTCTAACCAGCTAGTTGAGCCTTCGTGCCGCGTTTCGTAAGGTAAAGACGCGAATAGACCATGTTATGTCTCAATTGCATGAAAACGTGAAAAGCTCCTCTATGAAGAGAGTTGAGCAATTCCAAAGCATCAATGTGGACCGTTGTACTCTATTTAGTGCTCTTAGAAGTCTAACCAGCTAGTTGAGCCTTCGTGCCACGTTTCGTAAGGTAAAGACGCGAATAGACCAAGTTATGTTTCAAATTGCACAAAAACGTGAAAAGCTCTTCTGTGGAGAGAGTTGAACAATTCCAAAGCATCAATGTGGACCGTTGTACTATATTTAATGCTCTTAAAAGTCTAACTTGCTAGTTGAGCCTTCATGCCACGTTTCGTAAGGTAAAGACGCGAATAGACCATGTTATGTCTCAAATTGCACAAAAACGTGAAAAGCTCCTCTATGGAGAGAGTTGAGCAATTCCAAAGCATCGATGTGGACCGTTGTACTCTATTTAGTGCTCTTAAAAGTCTAACCAGCTAGTTGAGCCTTCGTGCCGCGTTTCATAAGGGAAAGACGCGAATAGACCATGTTATGTCTCAAATTGCACGAAAACGTGAAAACCTCCTCTATGGAGAGAGTTGAGCAATTCCAAAGCATCAATGTGGACCGTTGTACTCTATTTAGTGCTCTTAAAAGTCTAACCAGCTAGTTGAGCCTTTGTGCCGCGTTTCGTAAGGTAAAGACGCGAATAGACTATGTTATGTCTCAAATTGCACAAAACGTGAAAAGCTCCTTTATGGAGAGAGTTGAGCAATTCCAAAGCATCAATGTGGACCGTTGTACTCTATTTAGTGCTCTTAGAAGTCTAACCAGCTAGTTGAGCCTTCGTGCCACGTTTTGTAAGGTAAAGACGCGAATAGACCATGTTATGTCTCAAATTGCACGAAAACGTGAAAAGCTCCTCCATGGAGAGAGTTGAGCAATTCCAAAGCATCAATGTGGACCGTTGTACTCTATTTAGTGCTCTTAAAAGTCTAACCAGCTAGTTGAGCCTTCGTGCCACGTTTCGTAAGGTAAAGACGCGAATAGACCAAGTTATGTCTCAAATTGCACAAAAACGTGAAAAGCTCTTCGGTGGAGAGAGTTGACCAATTCCAAAGCATCAATGTGGACCGTTGTACTCTATTTAGTGCTCTTAGAAGTCTAACCAGCTAGTTGAGCCTTCGTGCCACGTTTCGTAAGGTAAAGACGCGAATAGACCATGTTATGTCTCAAATTGCACGAAAACGTGAAAAGCTCCTCTATGGAGAGAGTTGACCAATTCCAAAGCATCAATGTGGACCGTTGTACTCTATTTAGTGCTCTTAAAAGTCTAACCAGCTAGTTGAGCCTTCGTGCCACGTTTCGTAAGGTAAAGACGCGAATAGACCAAGTTATGTCTCAAATTGCACAAAAACGTGAAAAGCTCTTCGGTGGAGAGAGTTGACCAATTCCAAAGCATCAATGTGGACCGTTGTACTCTATTTAGTGCTCTTAAAAGTCTAACTTGCTAGTTGAGCCTTGGTGCCACGTTTCGTAAGGTAAAGACGCGAATAGAACAAGTTATGTCTCAAATTGCACAAAAACGTGAAAAGCTCCGCTATGGAGAGAGTTGAGCAATTCCAAAGCATCAATGTGGACCGTTGTACTCTATTTAGTGCTCTTAAAAGTCTAACTAGCTAGTTGAGCCTTCGTACCACGTTTCATAAGGTAAGGACGCGAATAGACCAAGTTATGTCTCAAATTGCACAAAAACGTGAAAAACTCCTCTATGGAGAGAGTTGAGCAATTCCAAGGCATCAATGTGGACCGTTGTACTCTATTTAGTGCTCGTAAAAGTCTAACTAGCTAGTTGAGCCATCGTGCCACGTTTCGTAAGGTAAAGACGCGAATAGACCATGTTATGTCTCAAATTGCACAAAAACGTGAAAAGCTCCTCTATGGAGAGAGTTGAGCAATTCCAAAGCATCAATGTGCACCGTTGTACTCTATTTAGTGCTCTTAGAAGCCTAACCAGCTAGTTGAGCCTTCGTGCCGCGTTTCGTAAGGTAAAGACGCGAATAGACCATGTTATGTCTCAAATTGCACAAAAACGTGAAAAGCTACTCTATGGAGAGAGTTGAGCAATTGCAATGCCTCAATGTGGACCAAGTTATGTCTCAAATTGCACAAAAACGTGTAAAGCTCCTCTATGGAGAGAGTTGAGCAATTCCAAGGCATCAATGTAGACCGTTGTACTCTATTTAGTGCTCTTAAAAGTCTAACCAGGTAGTTGAGCCTTCGTGCCGCGTTTCGTAAGGTAAAGACGCGAATAGACCAAGTTATGTCTCAAATTACACAAAAACGTGAAAAGCTCTTCGGTGGAGAGAGTTGAACAATTCGAAAGCATCAATGTGGACCGTTGTGCTCTATTTATTGCTCATAAAAGTCTAACTAGCTAGTTGAGCCATCGTGCCACGTTTCGTAAGGTAAAGACGCGAATAGACCATGTTATGTCTCAAATTGCACGAAAACGTGAAAAGCTCCTCTATGGAGAGAGTTGAGCAATTCCAAAGCATCAATGTGCACCGTTGTACTCTATTTAGTGCTCTTAGAAGTCTAACCAGCTAGTTGAGCCTTCGTGCCGCGTTTCGTAAGGTAAAGACGCGAATAGACCATGTTATGTCTCAAATTGCACAAAAACGTGAAAAGCTACTCTATGGAGAGAGTTGAGCAATTGCAAAGCCTCAATGTGGACCACGTTATGTCTCAAATTGCACAAAAACGTGAAAAGCTCCTCTATGGAGAGAGTTGAGCAATTCCAAGGCATCAATGTAGACCGTTGTACTCTATTTAGTGCTCTTAAAAGTCTAACCAGGTAGTTGAGCCTTCGTGCCGCGTTTCGTAAGGTAAAGACGCGAATAGACCAAGTTATGTCTCAAATTGCACAAAAACGTGAAAAGCTCTTCGGTGGAGAGAGTTGAACAATTCCAAAGCATCAATGTGGACCGTTGTACTCTATTTATTGCTCTTAAAAGTCTAACTTGCTAGTTGAGCCTTCATGCCACGTTTCGTATGGTAAAGACGCGAATAGAACATGTTATGTCTCAAATTGCAGAAAAACGTGAAAAGCTCTTCGGTGGAGAGAGTTGAACAATTCCAAAGCATCAATGTGGACCGTTGTACTCTATTTAGTGCTCTTAGAAGTCTAACTAGCTAGTTGAGCCTTCGAGCCACGTTTCGTAAGGTAAAGACGCGAATAGACCATTTTATGTCTCAAATTGCACAAAAACGTGAAAACGTCCTCTATGGAGAGAGTTGAGCAATTCCAAAGCCTCAATGTGGACCGTTGTACTCTATTTAGTGCTCTTAAAAGTCTAACCAGCTAGTTGAGCCTTCATGCCGCGTTTCGTAAGGTAAAGACGCGAATAGACCAAGTTATGTCTCAAATTGCACAAAAACGTGAAAAGCTCTTCGGTGGAGAGAGTTGAACAATTCCAAAGCATCAATGTAGACCATTGTACTCTATTTAATGCTCTTAAAAGTCTAACTTGCTAGTTGAGCCTTCATGCCACGTTTCGTAAGGTAAAGACGCGAATAGACCAAGTTATGTCTCAAATTGCACAAAAACGTGAAACGCTCCTCTATGGAGAGAGTTGAGCAATTGCAAAGCCTCAATGTGGACCGTTGTACTCTATTTAGTGCTCTTAAAAGTCTAACCAGCTAGATGAGCCTTCGTGCCGCGTTTCGTATGTTAAAGACGCGAATAGACCAAGTTATGTCTCAAATTGCACAAAAACGTGAAAAGCTCTTCGGTGGAGAGAGTTGAACAATTCCAAAGCATCAATGTGGACCGTTGTACTCTATTTAGTGCTCTTAAAAGTCTAACTTGCTAGTTGAGCCTTCATGCCACGTTTCGTAAGGTAAAGATGCGAGTAGAACAAGTTATGTTTGAAATTGCACAAAAACGTGAAAAGCTCCTCTATGGAGAGAGTTGATCAATTCCAAAGCATCAATGTGGACCGTTGGACTCTATTTAGTGCTCTTAGAAGTCTAACCAGCTAGTTGAGCCTTCGTGCCACGTTTCGTAAGGTAAAGACGCGAATAGACCATGTTATGTCTCAAATTGCACAAAAACGTGAAAAGCTCCTCTATGGAGAGAGTTGAGCAATTCCAAAGCATCAATGTGGACCGTTGTACTCTACTTAGTGCTCTTAAAAGTCTAACCAGCTAGTTGAGCCTTCGTGCCGCGTTTCGTAAGGTAAAGACGCGAATAGACCATGTTATGTCTCAAATTGCACAAAAACGTGAAAAGCTCTTCGGTGGAGAGAGTTGAACAATTCCAAAGCATCAATGTGGACCGTTGTACTCTATTTAGTGCTCTTAAAAGTCTAACCAGCTAGTTGAGCCTTCAGTGCCAGCGTTTCGTAAGGTAAAGACGCGAATAGACCATGTTATGTCTCAAATTGCACAAAAACGTGAAAAGCTCCTCTATGGAGAGAGTTGAGCAATTCCAAAGCATCAATGTGGACCGTTGTACTCTATTTAGTGCTCTTAAAAGTCTAACCTAGCTAGTTGAGCCTTCGTGCCACGTTTCGTAAGGTAAAGACGCGAATAGACCATGTTATGTCTCAAATTGCACAAAAACGTGAAAAGCTCCTCTATGGAGAGAGTTGAGCAATTCCAAAGCATCAATGTGGACCGTTGTACTCTATTTAGTGCTCTTAAAAGTCTAACTAGCTAGTTGAGCCTTCATGCCACGTTTCGTAAGGTAAAGACGCGAATAGACCATGTTATGTCTCAAATTGCACAAAAACGTGAAAAGCTCTTCGGTGGAGAGAGTTGAGCAATTCCAAAGCATCAATGTGGACCGTTGTACTCTATTTAGTGCTCTTAAAAGTCTAACTAGCTAGTTGAGCCTTCGTGCCACGTTTCGTAAGGTAAAGACGCGAATAGACCATGTTATGTCTCAAATTGCACAAAAACGTGAAAAGCTCCTCTATGGAGAGAGTTGAGCAATTCCAAAGCATCAATGTGGACCGTTGTACTCTATTTAGTTCTCTTAAAAGTCTAACCAGCTAGTTGAGCCTTCGTGCCACGTTTCGTAAGGTAAAGACGCGACTAGACCATGTTATGTCTCAAATTGCACAAAAACGTGAAAAGCTCCTCTATGGAGAGAGTTGAGCAATTCCAAAGCATCAATGTGGACCGTTGTACTCTATTTAGTGCTCTTAAAAGTCTAACCAGCTAGTTGAGCCTTCGTGCCACGTTTCGTAAGGTAAAGACGCGAATAGACCATGTTATGTCTCAAATTGCACAAAAACGTGAAAAGCTCCTTCTATGGAGAGAGTTGAGCAATTCCAAAGCATCAATGTGGACCGTTGTACTCTATTTAGTGCTCTTAAAAGTCTAACCAGCTAGTTGAGCCTTCGTGCCACGTTTCGTAAGGTAAAGACGCGAATAGACCAAGTTATGTCTCAAATTGCACAAAAACGTGAAAAGCTCTTCTGTGGAGAGAGTTGAACAATTCCAAAGCATCAATGTGGACCGTTGTACTCTATTTAGTGCTCTTAGAAGTCTAACCAGCTAGTTGATCCTTCGTGCCACGTTTCGTAAGGTAAATACGCGAATAGACCATGTTATGTCTCAAATTGCACAAAAACTTGGAAAGCTCCTCTATGGAGAGAGTTGAGCAATTCGAAAGCATCAATGTGGACCGTTGTACTCTATTTAGTGCTCTTAAAAGTCTAACCAGCTAGTTGAGCCTTCGTGCCGCGTTTCGTAAGGTAAAGACGCGAATAGACCAAGTTATGTCTCAAATTGCACAAAAACGTGAAAAGCTCTTCTATGGAGAGAGTTGAACAATTCCAAAGCATCAATGTGGACCGTTGTACTCTATTTAGTGCTCTTAAAAGTCTAACTAGCTAGTTGAGCCTTCGTGCCACGTTTCGTAAGGTAAAGACGCGAATAGACCATGTTATGTCTCAAATTGCACAAAAACGTGAAAAGCTCCTCTATGGAGAGAGTTGAGCAATTCCAAAGCATCAATGTGGACCGTTGTACTCTATTTAGTGCTCTTAAAAGTCTAACCAGCTAGTTGAGCCTTCGTGCCACGTTTCGTAAGGTAAAGACGCGAATAGACCATGTTATGTCTCAAATTGCACAAAAACGTGAAAAGCTCCTCTATGGAGAGAGTTGAGCAATTCCAAAGCATCAATGTGGACCGTTGTACTCTATTTAGTGCTCTTAAAAGTCTAACCAGCTAGTTGAGCCTTCGTGCCGCGTTTCGTAAGGTAAAGACGCGAATAGACCATGTTATGTCTCAAATTGCACAAAAACGTGAAAAGCTCTTCGGTGGAGAGAGTTGAACAATTCCAAAGCATCAATGTGGACCGTTGTACTCTATTTAGTGCTCTTAAAAGTCTAACTAGCTAGTTGAGCCTTCGTGCCACGTTTCGTAAGGTAAAGACGCGAATAGACCATGTTATGTCTCAAATTGCACAAAAACGTGAAAAGCTCCTCTATGGAGAGAGTTGAGCAATTCCAAAGCATCAATGTGGACCGTTGTACTCTATTTAGTGCTCTTAAAAGTCTAACCAGCTAGTTGAGCCTTCAGTGCCGCGTTTCGTAAGGTAAAGACGCGAATAGACCAATGTTATGTCTCAAATTGCACAAAAACGTGAAAAGCTCTTCTAGTGGAGAGAGTTGAAGCAATTCCAAAGCATCAATGTGGACCGTTGTACTCTATTTAATGCTCTTAAAAGTCTAACTTGCTAGTTGAGCCTACATGCCACGTTTCGTAAGGTAAAGACGCGAATAGACCATGTTATGTCTCAAATTGCACAAAAACGTGAAAAGCTCCTCTATGGAGAGAGTTGAGCAATTCCAAAGCATCAATGTGGACCGTTGTACTCTATTTAGTGCTCTTAGAAGTCTAACCAGCTAGTTGAGCCTTCGTGCCACGTTTCGTAAGGTAAAGACGCGACTAGACCATGTTATGTCTCAAATTGCACAAAAACGTGAAAAGCTCGTCTATGGAGAGAGTTGAGCAATTCCAAAGCATCAATGTGGACCGTTGTACTCTATTTAGTGCTCTTAAAAGTCTAACCAGCTAGTTGAGCCTTCGTGCCGCGTTTCGTAAGGTAAAGATGCGAATAGACCATGTTATGTCTCAAATTGCACAAAAACGTGAAAAGCTCCTTTATGGAGAGAGTTGAGCAATTCCAAAGCATCAATGTGGACCGTTGTACTCTATTTAGTGCTCTTAAAAGTCTAACCAGCTAGTTGAGCCTTCGTGCCACGTTTCGTAAGGTAAAGACGCGAATAGACCAAGTTATGTCTCAAATTGCACAAAAACGTGAAAAGCTCCTCTATGGAGAGAGTTGAGCAATTCCAAGGCATCAATGTAGACCGTTGTACTCTATTTAGTGCTCTTAAAAGTCTAACCAGGTAGTAAAGCCTTCGTGCCGCGTTTCGTAAGGTAAAGACGCGAATAGACCAAGTTATGTCTCAAATTGCACAAAAACGTGAAAAGCTCTTCGCTGGAGAGAGTTGAACAATTCCAAAGCATCAATGTGGACCGTTGTACTCTATTTAGTGCTCTTAAAAGTCTAACCAGCTAGTTGAGCCTTCGTGCCGCGTTTCGTAAGGTAAAGACGCGAATATACCATGTTATGTCTCAAATTGCACAAAGACGTGAAAAGCTCTTCGGTGGAGAGAGTTGAACAATTCCAAAGCATCAATGTGGACCGTTGTACTCTATTTAGTGCTCTTAAAAGTCTAACTAGCTAGTTGAGCCTTCGAGCCACGTTTCGTAAGGTAAAGACGCGAATAGACCATTTTATGTCTCAAATTGCACAAAAACGTGAAAAGCTCCTCTATGGAGAGAGTTGAGCAATTCCAAAGCCTCAATGTGGACCGTTGTACTCTATTTAATGCTCTTAAAAGTCTAACCAGCTAGTTGAGCCTTCATGCCGCGTTTCGTAAGGTAAAGACGCGAATAGACCAAGTTATGTCTCAAATTGCACAAAAACGTGAAAAGCTCTTCGGTGGAGAGAGTTGAACAATTCCAAAGCATCAATGTAGACCATTGTACTCTATATAATGCTCTTAAAAGTCTAACTTGCTAGTTGAGCCTTCATGCCACGTTTCGTAAGGTAAAGACGCGAATAGACCAAGTTATGTCTCAAATTGCACAAAAACGTGAAAAGCTCCTCTATGGAGAGAGTTGAGCAATTGCAAAGCCTCAATGTGGACCGTTGTACTCTATTTAGTGCTCTTAAAAGTCTAACCAGCTAGATGAGCCTTCGTGCCGCGTTTCGTAAGTTAAAGACGCGAATAGACCAAGTTATGTCTCAAATTGCACAAAAACGTGAAAAGCTCTTCGGTGGAGAGAGTTGAGCAATTCCAAAGCATCAATGTGGACCGTTGTACTCTATTTAGTGCTCTTAAAAGTCTAACTAGCTAGTTGAGCCTTCGTGCCACGTTTCGTAAGGTAAAGACGCGAATAGACCAATGTTATGTCTCAAATTACACAAAAACGTGAAAAGCTCCTCTATGGAGAGAGTTGAGCAATTCCAAAGCATCAATGTGGACCGTTGTACTCTATTTAGTGCTCTTAAAAGTCTAACCTAGCTAGTTGAGCCTTCGTGCCACGTTTCGTAAGCTAAAGACGCGAATAGACCATGTTATGTCTCAAATTGCACAAAAACGTGAAAAGCTCCTCTATGGAGAGAGTTGAGCAATTCCAAAGCCTCAATGTGGACCGTTGTACTCTATTTAGTGCTCTTAAAAGTCTAACCAGCTAGTTGAGCCTTCGTGCCACGTTTCGTAAGGTAAAGACGCGAATAGACCATGTTATGTCTCAAATTGCACAAAAACGTGAAAAGCTCCTCTATGGAGAGAGTTGAGCAATTCCAAAGCATCAATGTGGACCGTTGTACTCTACTTAGTGCTCTTAAAAGTCTAACCAGCTAGTTGAGCCTTCGTGCCGCGTTTCGTAAGGTAAAGACGCGAATAGACCATGTTATGTCTCAAATTGCACAAAAACGTGAAAAGCTCTTCGGTGGAGAGAGTTGAACAATTCCAAAGCATCAATGTGGACCGTTGTACTCTATTTAGTGCTCTTAAAAGTCTAACCAGCTAGTTGAGCCTTCATGCCGCGTTTCGTAAGGTAAAGACGCGAATAGACCAAGTTATGTCTCAAATTGCACAAAAACGTGAAAAGCTCTTCGGTGGAGAGAGTTGAACAATTCCAAAGCATCAATGTGGACCGTTGTACTCTATTTACTGCTCTTAAAAGTCTAACTTGCTAGTTGAGCCTTCGTGCCGCGTTTCGTAAGGTAAAGACGCGAATAGACCATGTTATGTCTGAAATTGCACAAAAACGTGAAAAGCTCCTCTATGGAGAGAGTTGAGCAATTCCAAAGCCTCAATGTGGACCGTTGTACTCTATTTAGTGCTCTTAAAAGTCTAACCAGCTAGTTGAGCCTTCATGCCGCGTTTCGTAAGGTAAAGACGCGAATAGACCAAGTTATGTCTCAAATTGCACAAAAAGGTGAAAAGCTCTTCGGTGGAGAGAGTTGAACAATTCCAAAACATCAATGTGGACCGTTGTACTCTATTTAATGCTCTTAAAAGTCTAACTTGCTAGTTGAGCCTTCATGCCACGTTTCGTAAGGTAAAGACGCGAATAGACCATGTTATGTCTCAAATTGCACAAAAACGTGAAAAGCTCCTCCATGGAGAGAGTTGAGCAATTCCAAAGCGTCAATGTGGACCATTGGACTCTATTTAGTGCTCTTAGAAGTCTAACCAGCTAGTTGAGCCTTCGTGCCACGTTTCGTAAGGTAAAGACGCGACTAGACCATGTTATGTCTCAAACTCCTCTATGGAGAGAGTTGAGCAATTCCAAAGCATCAATGTGGACCGTTGTACTCTATTTAGTGCTCTTAAAAGTCTAACCAGCTAGTTGAGCCTTCGTGCCGCGTTTCGTAAGGTAAAGACGCGAATAGACCATGTTATGTCTCAAATTGCACAAAAACGTGAAAAGCTCTTCGGTGGAGAGAGTTGAACAATTCCAAAGCATCAATGTGGACCGTTGTACTCTATTTAGTGCTCTTAAAAGTCTAACTTGCTAGTTGAGCCTTCATGCCACGTTTCGTAAGGTAAAGATGCGAGTAGAACAAGTTATGTTTGAAATTGCACAAAAACGTGAAAAGCTCCTCTATGGAGAGAGTTGAGCAATTCCAAAGCATCAATGTGGACCGTTGGACTCTATTTAGTGCTCTTAGAAGTCTAACCAGCTAGTTGAGCCTTCGTGCCACGTTTCGTAAGGTAAAGACGCGACTAGACCATGTTATGTCTCAAATTGCACAAAAATGTGAAAAGCTCCTCTATGGAGGGAGTTGAGCAATTCCAAAGCATCAATGTGGACCGTTGTACTCTACTTAGTGCTCTTAAAAGTCCAACCAGCTAGTTGAGCCTTCGTGCCGCGTTTCGTAAGGTAAAGATGCGAATAGACCATGTTATGTCTCAAATTGCACAAAAACGTGAAAAGCTCTTCGGTGGAGAGAGTTGAACAATTCCAAAGCATCAATGTGGACCGTTGTACTCTATTTAGTGCTCTTAAAAGTCTAACCAGCTAGTTGAGCCTTCATGCCGCGTTTCGTAAGGTAAAGACGCGAATAGACCAAGTTATGTCTCAAATTGCACAAAAACGTGAAAAGCTCTTCGGTGGAGAGAGTTGAACAATTCCAAAGCATCAATGTGGACCGTTGTACTCTATTTAATGCTCTTAAAAGTCTAACTTGCTAGTTGAGCCTTCGTGCCGCGTTTCGTAAGGTAAAGACGCGAATAGACCATGTTATGTCTGAAATTGCACAAAAACGTGAAAAGCTCCTCTATGGAGAGAGTTGAGCAATTCCAAAGCCTCAATGTGGACCGTTGTACTCTATTTAGTGCTCTTAAAAGTCTAACCAGCTAGTTGAGCCTTCATGCCGCGTTTCGTAAGGTAAAGACGCGAATAGACCAAGTTATGTCTCAAATTGCACAAAAAGGTGAAAAGCTCTTCGGTGGAGAGAGTTGAACAATTCCAAAACATCAATGTGGACCGTTGTACTCTATTTAATGCTCTTAAAAGTCTAACTTGCTAGTTGAGCCTTCATGCCACGTTTCGTAAGGTAAAGACGCGAATAGACCATGTTATGTCTCAAATTGCACAAAAACGTGAAAAGCTCCTCTATGGAGAGAGTTGAGCAATTCCAAAGCATCAATGTGGACCGTTGTACTCTATTTAGTGCTCTTAGAAGTCTAACCAGCTAGTTGAGCCTTCGTGCCACGTTTCGTAAGGTAAAGACGCGACTAGACCATGTTATGTCTCAAACTCCTCTATGGAGAGAGTTGAGCAATTCCAAAGCATCAATGTGGACCGTTGTACTCTATTTAGTGCTCTTAAAAGTCTAACCAGCTAGTTGAGCCTTCGTGCCGCGTTTCGTAAGGTAAAGACGCGAATAGACCATGTTATGTCTCAAATTGCACAAAAACGTGAAAAGCTCTTCGGTGGAGAGAGTTGAACAATTCCAAAGCATCAATGTGGACCGTTGTACTCTATTTAGTGCTCTTAAAAGTCTAACTAGCTAGTTGAGCCTTCGAGCCACGTTTCGTAAGGTAAAGACGCGAATAGACCAAGTTATGTCTCAAATTGCACAAAAACGTGAAAAGCTCCTCTATGGAGAGAGTTGAGCAATTGCAAAGCCTCAATGTGGACCGTTGTACTCTATTTAGTGCTATTAAAAGTCTAACCAGCTAGTTGAGCCTTCGTGCCGCGTTTCGTAAGTTAAAGACGTGAATAGACCAAGTTATGTCTCAAATTGCACAAAAACGTGAAAAGCTCTTCGGTGGAGAGAGTTGAACAATTCCAAAGCATCAATGTGGACCGTTGTACTCTATTTAGTGCTCTTAAAAGTCTAACTTGCTAGTTGAGCCTTCATGCCACGTTTCGTAAGGTAAAGACGCGAATAGACCATGTTATGTCTCAAATTGCACAAAAACGTGAAAATCTCCTCTATGGAGAGAGTTGAGCAATTCCAAAGCATCAATGTGGACCGTTGTACTCTATTTAAGTGCTCTTAAATGTCTAACTTGCTAGTTGAGCCTTCATGCCACGTTTCGTAAGGTAAAGACGCGAATAGACCATGTTATGTCTCAAATTGCACAAAAACGTGAAAAGCTACTCTATGGAGAGAGTTGAGCAATTCCAAAGCATCGAATGTGGACCGTTGTACTCTATTTAGTGCTCTTAAAAGTCTAACCAGCTAGTTGAGACTTCGTGCCGCGTTTCGTAAGGTAAAGACGCGAATAGACCATGTTATGTCTCAAATTGCACGAAAACGTGAAAAGCTCCTCTTTGGAGAGAGTTGAGCAATTCCAAAGCATCAATGTGGACCGTTGTACTCTATTTAGTGCTCTTAGAAAGTATAACTAGCTAGTTGAGCCTTCGTGCCACGTTTCGTAAGGTAAAGACGCGAATAGACCAAGTTATGTCTCAAATTGCACAAAAACGTGAAAAGCTCTTCTGTGGAGAGAGTTGAACAATTCCAAAGCATCAATGTGGACCGTTGTACTCTATTTAGTGCTCTTGAAAGTCTAACTTGCTAGTTGAGCCTTCATGCCACGTTTCGTAAGGTAAAGACGCGAATAGACCATGTTATGTCTCAAATTGCACAAAAACGTGAAAAGCTCCTCTATGGAGAGAGTTGAGCAATTCCAAAGCCTCAATGTGGACCGTTGTACTCTATTTAGTGCTCTTAAAAGTCTAACCAGCTAGTTGAGCCTTCATGCCGCAGTTTCGTAAGGTAAAGACGCGAATAGACCAAGCTTATGTCTCAAATTGCACAAAAACGTGAAAAGCTCTTCGGTGGAGAGAGTTGAACAATTCCAAAGCATCAATGTGGACCGTTGTACTCTATTTAGTGCTCTTAAAAGTCTAACTTGCTAGTTGAGCCTTCATGCCACGTTTCGTAAGGTAAAGACGCGAATAGACCATGTTATGTCTCAAATTGCACAAAAACGTGAAAATCTCCTCTATGGAGAGAGTTGAGCAATTCCAAAGCATCAATGTGGACCGTTGTACTCTATTTAATGCTCTTAAATGTCTAACTTGCTAGTTGAGCCTTCATGCCACGTTTCGTAAGGTAAAGACGCGAATAGACCTTGTTATGTCTCAAATTGCACAAAAACGTGAAAAGCTCCTCTATGGAGAGAGTTGAGCAATTCCAAAGCATCGATGTGGACCGTTGTACTCTATTTACTGCTCTTAAACGTCTAACCAGCTAGTTGAGACTTCGTGCCGCGTTTCGTAAGGTAAAGACGCGAATAGACCATGTTATGTCTCAAATTGCACGAAAACGTGAAAAGCTCCTCTATGGAGAGAGTTGAGCAATTCCAAAGCATCAATGTGGACCGTTGTACTTTATTTAGTGCTCTTAGAAGTCTAACCAGCTAGTTGAGCCTTCATGCCACGTTTCGTAAGGTAAAGACGCGAATAGACCATGTTATGTCTCAAATTGCACAAAAACGTGAAAAGCTCCTCTATGGAGAGAGTTGAGCAATTCCAAAGCGTCGATGTCGACCGTTGTACTCTATTTAGTGCTCTTAAAAGTCTAACCAGCTAGTTGAGCCTTCATGCCGCGTTTCGTAAGGTAAAGACGCGAATAGACCATGTTATGTCTCAAATTGCACGAAAACGTGAAAAGCTCCTCTATGGAGAGAGTTGAGCAATTCCAAAGCATCAATGTGGACCGTTGTACTCTATTTAGTGCTCTTAAAAGTCTAACCAGCTAGTTGAGCCTTTGTGCCGCGTTTCCTAAGGTAAAGACGTGAATAGACCTATGTTATGTCTCAAATTGCACAAAAACGTGAAAAGCTCCTCTATGGAGAGAGTTGAGCAATTCCAAAGCATCAACTGTAGGACCGTTGTACTCTATTTAGTGCTCTTAAGAAGTCTAACCAGCTAGTTGAGCCTTCGTGCCACGTTTCGTAAGGTAAAGACGCGAATAGACCATGTTATGTCTCAAATTGCACGAAACGTGAAAAGCTCCTCTATGGAGAGAGTTGAGCAATTCCAAAGCATCAATGTGGACCGTTGTACTCTATTTAGTGCTCTTTAAAGTCTAACCAGCTAGTTGAGCCTTCATGCCGCATTTCGTAAGGTAAAGACGCGAATAGACCAAGTTATGTCTCAAATTGCACAAAAACGTGAAAAGCTCTTCGGTGGGGAGAGTTGAACAATTCCAAAGCATCAATGTGGACCGTTGTACTCTATTTAATGCTCTTAAAAGTCTAACTTGCTAGTTGAGCCTTCATGCCACGTTTCGTAAGGTAAAGACGCGAATAGACCTTGTTATGTCTGAAATTGCACAAAAACGTGAAAAGCTCCTCTATGGAGAGAGTTGAGCAATTCCAAAGCCTCAATGTGGACCGTTGTACTCTATTTACTGCTCTTAAAAGTCTAACCAGCTAGTTGAGCCTTCATGCCGCATTTCGTAAGGTAAAGACGCGAACTAGACCAAGTTATGTCTCAAATTGCACAAAAACGTGAAAAGCTCTTCGGTGGAGAGAGTTGAACAATTCCAAAGCATCAATGTGGACCGTTGTACTCTATTTAGTGCTCTTAAAAGTCTAACTTGCTAGTTGAGCCTTCATGCCACGTTTCGTAATGGTAAAGACAGCGAATAGACCATGTTATGTCTCAAATTGCACAAAAACGTGAAAAGCTCCTCTATGGAGAGAGTTGAGCAATTCCAAAGCATCAATGTGGACCGTTGTACTCTATTCAAGTGCTCTTAAATGTCTAACTTAGCTAGTTGAGCCTTCATGCCACGTTTCGTAAGGTAAAGACGCGAATAGACCATGTTATGTCTCAAATTGCACAAAAACGTGAAAAGCTACTCTATGGAGAGAGTTGAGCAATTCCAAAGCATCGAATGTGGACCGTTGTACTCTATTTTGTGCTCTTAAAAGTCTAACCAGCTAGTTGAGACTTCGTGCCGCGTTTCGTAAGGTAAACACGCGAATAGACCATGTTCTGTCTCAAATTGCACGAAAACGTGAAAAGCTCCTCTATGGAGAGAGTTGAGCAATTCCAAAGCATCAATGTGGACCGTTGTACTTTATTTAGTGCTCTTAGAAGTCTAACCAGCTAGTTGAGCCTTCGTGCCACGTTTCGTAAGGTAAAGACGCGAATAGACCAAGTTATGTCTCAAATTGCACAAAAACGTGAAAAGCTCTTCTGTGGAGAGAGTTGAACAATTCCAAAGCATCAATGTGGACCGTTGTACTCTATTTAATGCTCTTGAAAGTCTAACTTGCTAGTTGAGCTTTCATGCCACGTTTCGTAAGGTAAAGACGCGAATAGACCATGTTATGTCTGAAATTGCACAAAAACGTGAAAAGCTCCTCTATGGAGAGAGTTGAGCAATTCCAAAGCGTCGATGTGGACCGTTGTACTCTATTTAGTGCTCTTAAAAGTCTAACCAGCTAGTTGAGCCTTCGTGCCGCGTTTCGTAAGGTAAAGACGCGAATAGACCATGTTATGTCTCAAATTGCACGAAAACGTGAAAAGCTCCTCTATGGAGAGAGTTGAGCAATTCCAAAGCATCAATGTGGACCGTTGTACTCTATTTAGTGCTCTTAAAAGTCTAACCAGCTAGTTGAGCCTTTGTGCCGCGTTTCGTAAGGTATAAGACGCGAATAGACTATGTTATGTCTCAAATTGCACAAAACGTGAAAAGCTCCTCTATGGAGAGAGTTGAGCAATTCCAAAGCATCAACTGTGGACCGTTGTACTCTATTTAGTGCTCTTAGAAGTCTAACCAGCTAGTTGAGCCTTCGTGCCACGTTTCGTAAGGTAAAGACGCGAATAGACCATGTTATGTCTCAAATTGCACGAAAACGTGAAAAGCTCCTCTATGGAGAGAGTTGAGCAATTCCAAAGCATCAATGTGGACCGTTGTACTCTATTTAGTGCTCTTTAAAGTCTAACCAGCTAGTTGAGCCTTCGTGCCGCGTTTCGTAAGGTAAAGACGCGAATTAGACCAAGTTATGTCTCAAATTGCACAAAAACGATGAAAAGCTCCTCTATGGAGAGAGTTGACCAATTCCAAAGCATCAATGTGGACCGTTGTACTCTATTTAGTGCTCTTCAAAGTCTAACCAGCTAGTTGAGCCTTTGTGCCGCGTTTCGTAAGGTAAAGACGCGAATAGACCAAGTTATGTCTCAAATTGCACAAAAACGTGAAAAGCTCCTCTATGGAGAGAGTTGTGCAATTCCAAAGCATCAATGTGGACTGTTGTACTCTATTTAGTGCTCATAAAAGTCTAACTAGCTAGTTGAGCTTTCGTGCCACGTTTCTTAAGGTAAAGACGCGACTAGACCATGTTATGTCTCAAATTGCACAAAAACGTGGAAAGCTCCTCTATGGAGAGAGTTGAGCAATTCCAAAGCATAAACGTGGACCGTTGTACTCTATTTAGTGCTCTTAGAAGTCTAACCAGCTAGTTGAGCCTTCGTGCCACGTTTCGTAAGGTAAAGACGCGAATAGACCATGTTATGTCTCAAATTGCACGAAAACGTGAAAAGCTCCTCTATGGAGAGAGTTGAGCAATTCCAAAGCATCAATGTGGACCGTTGTACTCTACTTAGTGCTATTAAAAGTCTAACCAGCTAGTTGAGCATTCGTGCCGCGTTTCGTAAGGTAAAGACGCGAATAGACCATGTTATGTCTCAAATTGCACAAAAACGTGAAAAGCTCTTCGGTGGAGAGAGTTGAACAATTCCAAAGCATCAATGTGGACCGTTGTACTCTATTTAGTGCTCTTAAAAGTCTAACTAGCTAGTTGAGCTTTCGAGCCACGTTTCGTAAGGTAAAGACGCGAATAGACCATGTTATGTCTGAAATTGCACAAAAACGTGAAAAGCTCCTCTATGGAGAGAGTTGAGCAATTCCAAAGCCTCAATGTGGACCGTTGTACTCTATTTACTGCTCTTAAAAGTCTAACCAGCTAGTTGAGCCTTCATGCCGCATTTCGTAAGGTAAAGACGCGAATAGACCAAGTTATGTCTCAAATTGCACAAAAACGTGAAAAGCTCTTCGGTGGAGAGAGTTGAACAATTCCAAAGCATCAATGTGGACCGTTGTACTCTATTTAATGCTCTTAAAAGTCTAACTTGCTAGTTGAGCCTTCATGCCACGTTTCGTAAGGTAAAGACGCGAATAGACCATGTTATGTCTCAAATTGCACAAAAACGTGAAAATCTCCTCTATGGAGAGAGTTGAGCAATTCCAAAGCATCAATGTGGACCGTTGTACTCTATTTAATGCTCTTAAATGTCTAACTTGCTAGTTGAGCCTTCATGCCACGTTTCGTAAGGTAAAGACGCGAATAGACCATGTTATGTCTCAAATTGCACAAAAACGTGAAAAGCTACTCTATGGAGAGAGTTGAGCAATTCCAAAGCATCGATGTGGACCGTTGTACTCTATTTAGTGCTCTTAAAAGTCTAACCAGCTAGTTGAGACTTCGTGCCGCGTTTCGTAAGGTAAAGACGTGAATAGACCATGTTCTGTCTCAAATTGCACGAAAACGTGAAAAGCTCCCCTTTGGAGAGAGTTGAGCAATTCCAAAGCATCAATGTGGACCGTTGTACTTTATTTAGTGCTCTTAGAAGTATAACCAGCTAGTTGAGCCTTCGTGCCACGTTTCGTAAGGTAAAGACGCGAATAGACCAAGTTATGTCTCAAATTGCACAAAAACGTGAAAAGCTCTTCTGTGGAGAGAGTTGAACAATTGCAAAGCATCCATGTGGACCGTTGTACTCTATTTAATGCTCTTGAAAGTCTAACTTGCTAGTTGAGCCTTCATGCCACGTTTCGTAAGGTAAAGACGCGAATAGACCATGTTATGTCTGAAATTGCACAAAAACGTGAAAAGCTCTTCGGTGGAGAGAGTTGAACAATTCCAAAGCATCAATGTGGACCGTTGTACTCTATTTAATGCTCTTAAATGTCTAACTTGCTAGTTGAGCCTTCATGCCACGTTTCGTAAGGTAAAGACGCGAATAGACCTTGTTATGTCTCAAATTGCACAAAAACGTGAAAAGCTCCTCTATGGAGAGAGTTGAGCAATTCCAAAGCATCAATGTGGACCGTTGTACTCTATTTAGTGCTCTTCAAAGTCTAACCAGCTAGTTGAGCCTTTGTGCCGCGTTTCGTAAGGTAAAGACGCGAATAGACCAAGTTATGTCTCAAATTGCACAAAAACGTGAAAAGCTCCTCTATGGAGAGAGTTGTGCAATTCCAAAGCATCAATGTGGACTGTTGTACTCTATTTAGTGCTCATAAAAGTCTAACTAGCTAGTTGAGCCTTCGTGCCACGTTTCTTAAGGTAAAGACGCGACTAGACCATGTTATGTCTCAAATTGCACAAAAACGTGGAAAGCTCCTCTATGGAGAGAGTTGAGCAATTCCAAAGCATCAATGTGGACCGTTGTACTCTACTTAGTGCTATTAAAAGTCTAACCAGCTAGTTGAGCATTCGTGCCGCGTTTCGTAAGGTAAAGACGCGAATAGACCATGTTATGTCTCAAATTGCACAAAAACGTGAAAAGCTCTTCGGTGGAGAGAGTTGAACAATTCCAAAGCATCAATGTGGACCGTTGTACTCTATTTAGTGCTCTTAAAAGTCTAACTAGCTAGTTGAGCTTTCGAGCCACGTTTCGTAAGGTAAAGACGCGAATAGACCATGTTATGTCTGAAATTGCACAAAAACGTGAAAAGCTCCTCTATGGAGAGAGTTGAGCAATTCCAAAGCCTCAATGTGGACCGTTGTACTCTATTTACTGCTCTTAAAAGTCTAACCAGCTAGTTGAGCCTTCATGCCGCATTTCGTAAGGTAAAGACGCGAATAGACCAAGTTATGTCTCAAATTGCACAAAAACGTGAAAAGCTCTTCGGTGGAGAGAGTTGAACAATTCCAAAGCATCAATGTGGACCGTTGTACTCTATTTAATGCTCTTAAAAGTCTAACTTGCTAGTTGAGCCTTCATGCCACGTTTCGTAAGGTAAAGACGCGAATAGACCATGTTATGTCTCAAATTGCACAAAAACGTGAAAAGCTCCTCTATGGAGAGAGTTGAGCAATTCCAAAGCATCAATGTGGACCGTTGTACTCTATTTAATGCTCTTAAATGTCTAACTTGCTAGTTGAGCCTTCATGCCACGTTTCGTAAGGTAAAGACGCGAATAGACCATGTTATGTCTCAAATTGCACAAAAACGTGAAAAGCTACTCTATGGAGAGAGTTGAGCAATTCCAAAGCATCGATGTGGACCGTTGTACTCTATTTAGTGCTCTTAAAAGTCTAACCAGCTAGTTGAGACTTCGTGCCGCGTTTCGTAAGGTAAAGACGTGAATAGACCATGTTATGTCTCAAATTGCACGAAAACGTGAAAAGCTCCCCTTTGGAGAGAGTTGAGCAATTCCAAAGCATCAATGTGGACCGTTGTACTTTATTTAGTGCTCTTAGAAGTATAACCAGCTAGTTGAGCCTTCGTGCCACGTTTCGTAAGGTAAAGACGCGAATAGACCAAGTTATGTCTCAAATTGCACAAAAACGTGAAAAGCTCTTCTGTGGAGAGAGTTGAACAATTCCAAAGCATCAATGTGGACCGTTGTACTCTATTTAATGCTCTTGAAAGTCTAACTTGCTAGTTGAGCCTTCATGCCACGTTTCGTAAGGTAAAGACGCGAATAGACCATGTTATGTCTGAAATTGCACAAAAACGTGAAAAGCTCCTCTATGGAGAGAGTTGAGCAATTCCAAAGCCTCAATGTGGACCGTTGTACTCTATTTAGTGCTCTTAAAAGTCTAACCAGCTAGTTGAGCCTTCATGCCGCATTTCGTAAGGTAAAGACGCGAATAGACCAAGTTATGTCTCAAATTGCACAAAAACGTGAAAAGCTCTTCGGTGGAGAGAGTTGAACAATTCCAAAGCATCAATGTGGACCGTTGTACTCTATTTAGTGCTCTTAAAAGTCTAACTTGCTAGTTGAGCCTTCGTGCCACGTTTCGTAAGGTAAAGACGCGAATAGACCTTGTTATGTCTCAAATTGCACAAAAACGTGAAAAGCTCCTCTATGGAGAGAGTTGAGCAATTCCAAAGCATCAATGTGGACCGTTGTACTCTATTTAGTGCTCTTAAATGTCTAACTAGCTAGTTGAGCCTTCGTGCCACGTTTCGTAATGTAAAGACGCGAATAGCCTTGTTATGTCTCAAATTGCACAAAAACGTGAAAAGCTTCTCTATGGAGAGAGTTGAGCAATTCCAAAGCATCAATGTGGACCGTTGTACTCTATTTAGTGCTCTTAGAAGTCTAACCAGCTAGTTGAGACTTCGTGCCGCAGTTTCGTAAGGTAAAGACGCGAATAGCCTTGTTATGTCTCAAATTGCACAAAAACGTGAAAAGCTTCTCTATGGAGAGAGTTGAGCAATTCCAAAGCATCAATGTGGACCGTTGTACTCTATTTAGTGCTCTTAGAAGTCTAACCAGCTAGTTGAGCCTTCGTGCCACGTTTCGTAAGGTAAAGACGCGAATAGACCATGTTATGTCTCAAATTGCACAAAAACGTGAAAAGCTCCTCTATGGAGAGAGTTGAGCAATTCCAAAGCATCAATGTGGACCGTTGTACTCTATTTAGTGCTCTTAAAAGTCTAACCAGCTAGTTGAGCCTTCAGTGCCGCGTTTCGTAAGGTAAAGACGCGAATAGACCATGTTATGTCTCAAATTGCACGAAAACGTGAAAAGCTCCTCTATGGAGAGAGTTGAGCAATTCCAAAGCATCAATGTGGACCGTTGTACTCTATTTAGTGCTCTTAAAAGTCTAACCAGCTAGTTGAGCCTTTGTGCCGCGTTTCCTAAGGTAAAGACGCGAATAGACTATGTTATGTCTCAAATTGCACAAAACGTGAAAAGCTCCTCTATGGAGAGAGTTGAGCAATTCCAAAGCATCAACGTGGACCGTTGTACTCTATTTAGTGCTCTAAGAAGTCTAACCAGCTAGTTGAGCCTTCGTGCCACGTTTCGTAAGGTAAAGACGCGAATAGACCATGTTATGTCTCAAATTGCACGAAACGTGAAAAGCTCCTCTATGGAGAGAGTTGAGCAATTCCAAAGCATCAATGTGGACCGTTGTACTCTATTTACTGCTCTTAAAAGTCTAACCAGCTAGTTGAGCCTTCATGCCACGTTTCGTAAGGTAAAGACGCGAATAGACCAAGTTATGTCTCAAATTGCACAAAAACGTGAAAAGCTCTTCGGTGGAGAGAGTTGAACAATTCCAAAGCATCAATGTGGACCGTTGTACTCTATTTAATGCTCTTAAAAGTCTAACTTGCTAGTTGAGCCTTCATGCCACGTTTCGTATGGTAAAGACACGAATAGACCATGTTATGTCTCAAATTGCACAAAAACGTGAAAATCTCCTCTATGGAGAGAGTTGAGCAATTCCAAAGCATGAATGTGGACCGTTGTACTCTATTTAATGCTCTTAAATGTCTAACTTGCTAGTTGAGCCTTCATGCCACGTTTTGTAAGGTAAAGACGCGAATAGACCATGTTATGTCTCAAATTGCACAAAAACGTGAAAAGCTACTCTATGGAGAGAGTTGAGCAATTCCAAAGCATCGATGTGGACCGTTGTACTCTAGTTAGTACTCTATTTAGTTGAGACTTCGTGCCGCGTTTCGTAAGGTAAAGACGCGAATAGACCATGTTATGTCTCAAATTGCACGAAAACGTGAAACGCTCCCCTTTGGAGAGAGTTGAGCAATTCCAAAGCATCAATGTGGACCGTTGTACTTTATTTAGTGCTCTTAGAAGTCTAACCAGCTAGTTGAGCCTTCGTGCCACGTTTCGTAAGGTAAAGACGCGAATAGACCAAGTTATCTCTCAAATTGCACAAAAATGTGAAAAGCTCTTCTGTGGAGAGAGTTGAACAATTCCAAAGCATCAATGTGGACCGTTGTACTCTATTTAATGCTCTTAAAAGTCTAACTTGCTAGTTGAGCCTTCATGCCACGTTTCGTAAGGTAAAGACGCGAATAGACCATGTCTGTCTCAAATTGCACGAAAACGTGAAAAGCTCCTCTATGGAGAGAGTTGAGCAATTCCAAAGCATCAATGTGGACCGTTGTACTTTATTTAGTGCTCTTAGAAGTCTAACCAGTTAGTTGAGCCTTCGTGCCACGTTTCGTAAGGTAAAAACGCGAATAGACCAAGTTATGTCTCAAATTGCACAAAAACGTGAAAAGCTCTTCTGTGGAGAGAGTTGAACAATTCCAAAGCATCAATGTGGACCGTTGTACTCTATTTAATGCTCTTGAAAGTCTAACTTGCTAGTTGAGCCTTCATGCCACGTTTCGTAAGGTAAAGACGCGAATAGACCATGTTATGTCTCAAATTGCACAAAAACGTGAAAAGCTCCTCTATGGAGAGAGTTGAGCAATTCCAAAGCATCGATGTGGACCGTTGTACTCTATTTAGTGCTCTTCAAAGTCTAACCAGCTAGTTGAGCCTTCGTGCCGCGTTTCGTAAGTTAAAGACGCGAATAGACCATGTTATGTCTCAAATTGCACGAAAACGTGAAAAGCTCCTCTGTGGAGAGAGTTGAGCAATTCCAAAGCATCAATGTGGACCGTTGTACTCTATTTAGTGCTCTTAAAAGTCTAACCAGCTAGTTGAGCCTTTGTGCCGCGTTTCCTAAGGTATAGAGGCGAATAGACTATGTTATGTCTCAAATTGCACAAAACGTGAAAAGCTCCTCTATGGAGAGAGCTGAGCAATTCCAAAGCATAAACGTGGACCGTTGTACTCTATTTAGTGCTCTTAGAAGTCTAACCAGCTAGTTGAGCCTTCGTGCCACGTTTCGTAAGGTAAAGACGCGAATAGACCATGTTATGTCTCAAATTGCACGAAAACGTGAAAAGCTCCTCTATGGAGAGAGTTGAGCAATTCCAAAGCATCAATGTGGACCGTTGTACTCTATTTAGTGCTCTTAAAAGTCTAACCAGCTAGTTGAGCCTTTGTGCCGCGTTTCGTAAGGTAAAGACGCGAATACACCAAGTTATGTCTCAAATTGCACAAAAACGAGCAAAGCTCCTCTATGGAGAGAGTTGACCAATTCCAAAGCATCAATGTGGACCGTTGTACTCTATTTAGTGCTCTTCAAAGTCTAACCAGCTAGTTGAGCCTTTGTGCCGCGTTTCGTAAGGTAAAGACGCGAATAGACCAAGTTATGTCTCAAATTGCACAAAAACTTGAAAAGCTCCTCTATGGAGAGAGTTGTGCAATTCCAAAGCATCAATGTGGACTGTTGTACTCTATTTAGTGCTCATAAAAGTCTAACTAGCTAGTTGAGCCTTCGTGCCACGTTTCTTAAGATAAAGACGCGACTAGAGCATGTTATGTCTCAAATTGCACAAAAACGTGGAAAGCTCCTCTATGGAGAGAGTTGAGCAATTCCAAAGCATCAATGTGGACTGTTGTACTCTACTTAGTGCTATTAAAAGTCTAACCAGCTAGTTGAGCATTCGTGCCGCGTTTCGTAAGGTAAAGACGCGAATAGACCATGTTATGTCTCAAATTGCACAAAAACGTGAAAAGCTCTTCGGTGGAGAGAGTTGAACAATTCCAAAGCATCAATGTGGACCGTTGTACTCTATTTAGTGCTCTTAAAAGTCTAACTAGCTAGTTGAGCTTTCGAGCCACGTTTCGTAAGGTAAAGACGCGAATAGACCATGTTATGTCTGAAATTGAACAAAAACGTGAAAAGCTCCTCTATGGAGAGAGTTGAGCAATTTCAAAGCCTCAATGTGGACCGTTGTACTCTATTTAGTGCTCTTAAAAGTCTAACCAGCTAGTTGAGCCTTCATGCCGCATTTCGTAAGGTAAAGACGTGAATAGACCAAGTTATGTCTCAAATTGCACAAAAACGTGAAAAGCTCTTCGGTGGAGAGAGTTGAACAATTCCAAAGCATCAATGTGGACCGTTGTACTATATTTAATGCTCTTAAAAGTCTAACTTGCTAGTTGAGCCTTCATGCCACGTTTCGTAAGGTAAAGACGCGAATAGACCATGTTATGTCTCAAATTGCACAAAAACGTGAAAAGCTCCTCTATGGAGAGAGTTGAGCAATTCCAAAGCATCAATGTGGACCGTTGTACTCTATTTAAGTGCTCTTAAAAGTCTAACTTGCTAGTTGAGCCTTCATGCCACGTTTCGTAAGGTAAAGACGCGAATAGACCATGTTATGTCTCAAATTGCACAAAAACGTGAAAAGCTACTCTATGGAGAGAGTTGAGCAATTCCAAAGCATCGATGTGGACCGTTGTACTCTATTTAGTGCTCTTAAAAGTCTAACCAGCTAGTTGAGACTTCGTGCCGCGTTTCGTAAGGTAAAGACGCGAATAGACCATGTTATGTCTCAAATTGCACGAAAACGTGAAAAGCTCCTCTATGGAGAGAGTTGAGCAATTCCAAAGCATCAATGTGGACCGTTGTACTTTATTTAGTGCTCTTAGAAGTCTAACCAGCTAGTTGAGCCTTCGTGCCACGTTTCGTAAGGTAAAGACGCGAATAGACCAAGTTATGTCTCAAATTGCACAAAAATGTGAAAAGCTCTTCTGTGGAGAGAGTTGAACAATTCCAAAGCATCAATGTGGACCGTTGTACTCTATTTAAGTGCTCTTAAAAGTCTAACTTGCTAGTTGAGCCTTCATGCCACGTTTCGTAAGGTAAAGACGCGAATAGACCATGTTCTGTCTCAAATTGCACGAAAACGTGAAAAGCTCCTCTATGGAGAGAGTTGAGCAATTCCAAAGCATCAATGTGGACCGTTGTACTTTATTTAGTGCTCTTAGAAGTCTAACCAGTTAGTTGAGCCTTCGTGCCACGTTTCGTAAGGTAAAGACGCGAATAGACCAAGTTATGTCTCAAATTGCACAAAAACGTGAAAAGCTCTTCTGTGGAGAGAGTTGAACAATTCCAAAGCATCAATGTGGACCGTTGTACTCTATTTAATGCTCTTGAAAGTCTAACTTGCTAGTTGAGCCTTCATGCCACGTTTCGTAAGGTAAAGACGCGAATAGACCATGTTATGTCTCAAATTGCACAAAAACGTGAAAAGCTCCTCTATGGAGAGAGTTGAGCAATTCCAAAGCGTCGATGTGGACCGTTGTACTCTATTTAGTGCTCTTAAAAGTCTAACCAGCTAGTTGAGCCTTCATGCCGCGTTTCGTAAGGTAAAGACGCGAATAGACCATGTTATGTCTCAAATTGCACGAAAACGTGAAAAGCTCCTCTATGGAGAGAGTTGAGCAATTCCAAAGCATCAATGTGGACCGTTGTACTCTATTTAGTGCTCTTAAAAGTCTAACCAGCTAGTTGAGCCTTTGTGCCGCGTTTCCTAAGGTATAGACGCGAATAGACTATGTTATGTCTCAAATTGCACAAAACGTGAAAAGCTCCTCTATGGAGAGAGTTGAGCAATTCCAAAGCATAAACTGTGGACCGTTGTACTCTATTTAGTGCTCTTAGAAGTCTAACCAGCTAGTTGAGCCTTCGTGCCACGTTTCGTAAGGTAAAGACGCGAATAGACCATGTTATGTCTCAAATTGCACGAAAACGTGAAAAGCTCCTCTATGGAGAGAGTTGAGCAATTCCAAAGCATCAATGTGGACCGTTGTACTCTATTTAGTGCTCTTAAAAGTCTAACCAGCTAGTTGAGCCTTTGTGCCGCGTTTCGTAAGGTAAAGACGCGAATAGACCAAGTTATGTCTCAAATTGCACAAAAACGTAGCAAAGCTCCTCTATGGAGAGAGTTGACCAATTCCAAAGCATCAATGTGGACCGTTGTACTCTATTTAGTGCTCTTGAAAGTCTAACCAGCTAGTTGAGCCTTCGTGCCACGTTTCGTAAGATAAAGACGCGAATAGACCATGTTATGTCTCAAATTGCACAAAAACGTGAAAAGCTCCTCTATGGAGAGAGTTGAGCAATTCCAAAGCATCAATGTGGACTGTTGTACTCTATTTAGTGCTCATAAAAGTCTAACTAGCTAGTTGAGCCTTCGTGCCACGTTTCTTAAGGTAAAGACGCGACTAGACCATGTTATGTCTCAAATTGCACAAAAACGTGGAAAGCTCCTCTATGGAGAGAGTTGAGCAATTCCAAAGCATCAATGTGGACCTGTTGTACTCTACTTAGTGCTATTAAAAGTCTAACCAGCTAGTTGAGCATTCGTGCCACGTTTCGTAAGGTAAAGACGCGAATAGACCATGTTATGTCTCAAATTGCACAAAAACGTGAAAAGCTCTTCGGTGGAGAGAGTTGAACAATTCCAAAGCATCAATGTGGACCGTTGTACTCTATTTAGTGCTCTTAAAAGTCTAACTAGCTAGTTGAGCTTTCGAGCCACGTTTCGTAAGGTAAAGACGCGAATAGACCATGTTATGTCTGAAATTGAACAAAAACGTGAAAAGCTCCTCTATGGAGAGAGTTGAGCAATTTCAAAGCCTCAATGTGGACCGTTGTACTCTATTTAGTGCTCTTAAAAGTCTAACCAGCTAGTTGAGCCTTCATGCCGCATTTCGTAAGGTAAAGACGTGAATAGACCAAGTTATGTCTCAAATTGCACAAAAACGTGAAAAGCTCTTCGGTGGAGAGAGTTGAACAATTCCAAAGCATCAATGTGGACCGTTGTACTCTATTTAGTGCTCTTAAAAGTCTAACCAGCTAGTTGAGCCTTCGTGCCACGTTTCGTAAGGTAAAGACGCGAATAGACCAAGTTATGTCTCAAATTGCACAAAAATGTGAAAAGCTCTTCTGTGGAGAGAGTTGAACAATTCCAAAGCATCAATGTGGACCGTTGTACTCTATTTAATGCTCTTAAAAGTCTAACTTGCTAGTTGAGCCTTCATGCCACGTTTCGTAAGGTAAAGATGCGAATAGACCATGTTCTGTCTCAAATTGCACGAAAACGTGAAAAGCTCCTCTATGGAGAGAGTTGAGCAATTCCAAAGCATCGATGTGGACCGTTGTACTCTATTTAGTGCTCTTAAAAGTCTAACCAGCTAGTTGCGACTTCGTGCCGCGTTTCGTAAGGTAAAGACGCGAATAGACCATGTTATGTCTCAAATTGCACGAAAACGTGAAAAGCTCCTCTATGGAGAGAGTTGAGCAATTCCAAAGCATCAATGTGGACCGTTGTACTTTATTTAGTGCTCTTAGAAGTCTAACCAGCTAGTTGAGCCTTCGTGCCACGTTTCGTAAGGTAAAGACGCGAATAGACCAAGTTATGTCTCAAATTGCACAAAAATGTGAAAAGCTCTTCTGTGGAGAGAGTTGAACAATTCCAAAGCATCAATGTGGACCGTTGTACTCTATTTAATGCTCTTAAAAGTCTAACTTGCTAGTTGAGCCTTCATGCCACGTTTCGTAAGGTAAAGACGCGAATAGACCATGTTCTGTCTCAAATTGCACGAAAACGTGAAAAGCTCCTCTATGGAGAGAGTTGAGCAATTCCAAAGCATCAATGTGGACCGTTGTACTTTATTTACTGCTCTTAGAAGTCTAACCAGTTAGTTGAGCCTTCGTGCCACGTTTCGTAAGGTAAAGACGCGAATAGACCAAGTTATGTCTCAAATTGCACAAAAACGTGAAAAGCTCTTCTGTGGAGAGAGTTGAACAATTCCAAAGCATCAATGTGGACCGTTGTACTCTATTTAATGCTCTTGAAAGTCTAACTTGCTAGTTGAGCCTTCATGCCACGTTTCGTAAGGTAAAGACGCGAATAGACCATGTTATGTCTCAAATTGCACAAAAACGTGAAAAGCTCCTCTATGGAGAGAGTTGAGCAATTCCAAAGCGTCGAATGTGGACCGTTGTACTCTATTTAGTGCTCTTAAAAGTCTAACCAGCTAGTTGAGCCTTCATGCCGCGTTTCGTAAGGTAAAGACGCGAATAGACCATGTTATGTCTCAAATTGCACGAAAACGTGAAAAGCTCCTCTATGGAGAGAGTTGAGCAATTCCAAAGCATCAATGTGGACCGTTGTACTCTATTTAGTGCTCTTAAAAGTCTAACCAGCTAGTTGAGCCTTCGTGCCGCGTTTCGTAAGGTAATAGACGCGAATAGACCATGTTATGTCTCAAATTGCACAAAACGTGAAAAGCTCCTCTATGGAGAGAGTTGAGCAATTCCAAAGCATCAACTGTGGACCGTTGTACTCTATTTAGTGCTCTTAGAAGTCTAACCAGCTAGTTGAGCCTTCGTGCCACGTTTCGTAAGGTAAAGACGCGAATAGACCATGTTATGTCTCAAATTGCACGAAAAACGTGAAAAGCTCCTCTATGGAGAGAGTTGAGCAATTCCAAAGCATCAATGTGGACCGTTGTACTCTATTTAGTGCTCTTAAAAGTCTAACCAGCTAGTTGAGCCTTTGTGCCGCGTTTCGTAAGGTAAAGACGCGAATAGACCAAGTTATGTCTCAAATTGCACAAAAACGTGCAAAGCTCCTCTATGGAGAGAGTTGACCAATTCCAAAGCATCAATGTGGACCGTTGTACTCTATTTAGTGCTCTTCAAAGTCTAACCAGCTAGTTGAGCCTTTCGTGCCGCGTTTCGTAAGGTAAAGACGCGAATAGACCAAGTTATGTCTCAAATTGCACAAAAACGTGAAAAGCTCCTCTACGGAGAGAGTTGAGCAATTCCAAAGCATCAATGTGGACTGTTGTACTCTATTTAGTGCTCATTAAAAGTCTAACTAGCTAGTTGAGCCTTCGTGCCACGTTTCGTAAGGTAAAGACGCGACTAGACCATGTTATGTCTCAAATTGCACAAAAACGTGGAAAAGCTCCTCTATGGAGAGAGTTGAGCAATTCCAAAGCATCAATGTGGACCTGTTGTACTCTACTTAGTGCTCTTAAAAGTCTAACCAGCTAGTTGAGCATTCGTGCCAGCGTTTCGTAAGGTAAAGACGCGAATAGACCATGTTATGTCTCAAATTGCACAAAAACGTGAAAAGCTCTTCGGTGGAGAGAGTTGAACAATTCCAAAGCATCAATGTGGACCGTTGTACTCTATTTAGTGCTCTTAAAAGTCTAACTAGCTAGTTGAGCCTTCGATGCCACGTTTCGTAAGGTAAAGACGCGAATAGACCATGTTATGTCTGAAATTGCACAAAAACGTGAAAAGCTCCTCTATGGAGAGAGTTGAGCAATTCCAAAGCCTCAATGTGGACCGTTGTACTCTATTTAGTGCTCTTAAAAGTCTAACCAGCTAGTTGAGCCTTCATGCCGCGTTTCGTAAGGTAAAGACGCGAATAGACCAAGTTATGTCTCAAATTGCACAAAAACGTGAAAAGCTCTTCGGTGGAGAGAGTTGAACAATTCCAAAGCATCAATGTGGACCGTTGTACTCTATTTAATGCTCTTAAAAGTCTAACTTGCTAGTTGAGCCTTCATGCCACGTTTCGTAAGGTAAAGACGCGAATAGACCATGTTATGTCTCAAATTGCACAAAAACGTGAAAAGCTACTCTATGGAGAGAGTTGAGCAATTCCAAAGCATCGATGTGGACCGTTGTACTCTATTTAGTGCTCTTAAAAGTCTAACCAGCTAGTTGAGACTTCGTGCCGCGTTTCGTAAGGTAAAGACGCGAATAGACCATGTTATGTCTCAAATTGCACGAAAACGTGAAAAGCTCCTCTATGGAGAGAGTTGAGCAATTCCAAAGCATCAATGTGGACCGTTGTACTTTATTTAGTGCTCTTAGAAGTCTAACCAGCTAGTTGAGCCTTCGTGCCACGTTTCGTAAGGTAAAGACGCGAATAGACCAAGTTATGTCTCAAATTGCACAAAAATGTGAAAAGCTCTTCTGTGGAGAGAGTTGAACAATTCCAAAGCATCAATGTGGACCGTTGTACTCTATTTAATGCTCTTAAAAGTCTAACTTGCTAGTTGAGCCTTCATGCCACGTTTCGTAAGGTAAAGACGCGAATAGACCATGTTCTGTCTCAAATTGCACGAAAACGTGAAAAGCTCCTCTATGGAGAGAGTTGAGCAATTCCAAAGCATCAATGTGGACCGTTGTACTTTATTTAGTGCTCTTAGAAGTCTAACCAGTTAGTTGAGCCTTCGTGCCACGTTTCGTAAGGTAAAGACGCGAATAGACCAAGTTATGTCTCAAATTGCACAAAAACGTGAAAAGCTCTTCTGTGGAGAGAGTTGAACAATTCCAAAGCATCAATGTGGACCGTTGTACTCTATTTAATGCTCTTGAAAGTCTAACTTGCTAGTTGAGCCTTCATGCCACGTTTCGTAAGGTAAAGACGCGAATAGACCATGTTATGTCTCAAATTGCACAAAAACGTGAAAAGCTCCTCTATGGAGAGAGTTGAGCAATTCCAAAGCGTCGATGTGGACCGTTGTACTCTATTTAGTGCTCTTAAAAGTCTAACCAGCTAGTTGAGCCTTCATGCCGCGTTTCGTAAGGTAAAGACGCGAATAGACCATGTTATGTCTCAAATTGCACGAAAACGTGAAAAGCTCCTCTATGGAGAGAGTTGAGCAATTCCAAAGCATCAATGTGGACCGTTGTACTCTATTTAGTGCTCTTAAAAGTCTAACCAGCTAGTTGAGCCTTTGTGCCGCGTTTCCTAAGGTATAGACGCGAATAGACTATGTTATGTCTCAAATTGCACAAAACGTGAAAAGCTCCTCTATGGAGAGAGTTGAGCAATTCCAAAGCATAAACGTGGACCGTTGTACTCTATTTAGTGCTCTTAGAAGTCTAACCAGCTAGTTGAGCCTTCGTGCCACGTTTCGTAAGGTAAAGACGCGAATAGACCATGTTATGTCTCAAATTGCACGAAAACGTGAAAAGCTCCTCTATGGAGAGAGTTGAGCAATTCCAAAGCATCAATGTGGACCGTTGTACTCTATTTAGTGCTCTTAAAAGTCTAACCAGCTAGTTGAGCCTTTGTGCCGCGTTTCGTAAGGTAAAGACGCGAATAGACCAAGTTATGTCTCAAATTGCACAAAAACGAGCAAAGCTCCTCTATGGAGAGAGTTGACCAATTCCAAAGCATCAATGTGGACCGTTGTACTCTATTTAGTGCTCTTCAAAGTCTAACCAGCTAGTTGAGCCTTTGTGCCGCGTTTCGTAAGGTAAAGACGCGAATAGACCAAGTTATGTCTCAAATTGCACAAAAACGTGAAAAGCTCCTCTATGGAGAGAGTTGTGCAATTCCAAAGCATCAATGTGGACTGTTGTACTCTATTTAGTGCTCATAAAAGTCTAACTAGCTAGTTGAGCCTTCGTGCCACGTTTCTTAAGGTAAAGACGCGACTAGACCATGTTATGTCTCAAATTGCACAAAAACGTGGAAAGCTCCTCTATGGAGAGAGTTGAGCAATTCCAAAGCATCAATGTGGACTGTTGTACTCTACTTAGTGCTATTAAAAGTCTAACCAGCTAGTTGAGCATTCGTGCCGCGTTTCGTAAGGTAAAGACGCGAATAGACCATGTTATGTCTCAAATTGCACAAAAACGTGAAAAGCTCTTCGGTGGAGAGAGTTGAACAATTCCAAAGCATCAATGTGGACCGTTGTACTCTATTTAGTGCTCTTAAAAGTCTAACTAGCTAGTTGAGCTTTCGAGCCACGTTTCGTAAGGTAAAGACGCGAATAGACCATGTTATGTCTGAAATTGAACAAAAACGTGAAAAGCTCCTCTATGGAGAGAGTTGAGCAATTTCAAAGCCTCAATGTGGACCGTTGTACTCTATTTAGTGCTCTTAAAAGTCTAACCAGCTAGTTGAGCCTTCATGCCGCATTTCGTAAGGTAAAGACGTGAATAGACCAAGTTATGTCTCAAATTGCACAAAAACGTGAAAAGCTCTTCGGTGGAGAGAGTTGAACAATTCCAAAGCATCAATGTGGACCGTTGTACTATATTTAATGCTCTTAAAAGTCTAACTTGCTAGTTGAGCCTTCATGCCACGTTTCGTAAGGTAAAGACGCGAATAGACCATGTTATGTCTCAAATTGCACAAAAACGTGAAAATCTCCTCTATGGAGAGAGTTGAGCAATTCCAAAGCATCAATGTGGACCGTTGTACTCTATTTAATGCTCTTAAAAGTCTAACTTGCTAGTTGAGCCTTCATGCCACGTTTCGTAAGGTAAAGACGCGAATAGACCATGTTATGTCTCAAATTGCACAAAAACGTGAAAAGCTACTCTATGGAGAGAGTTGAGCAATTCCAAAGCATCGATGTGGACCGTTGTACTCTATTTAGTGCTCTTAAAAGTCTAACCAGCTAGTTGAGACTTCGTGCCGCGTTTCGTAAGGTAAAGACGCGAATAGACCATGTTATGTCTCAAATTGCACGAAAACGTGAAAAGCTCCTCTATGGAGAGAGTTGAGCAATTCCAAAGCATCAATGTGGACCGTTGTACTTTATTTAGTGCTCTTAGAAGTCTAACCAGCTAGTTGAGCCTTCGTGCCACGTTTCGTAAGGTAAAGACGCGAATAGACCAAGTTATGTCTCAAATTGCACAAAAATGTGAAAAGCTCTTCTGTGGAGAGAGTTGAACAATTCCAAATCATCAATGTGGACCGTTGTACTCTATTTAATGCTCTTAAAAGTCTAACTTGCTAGTTGAGCCTTCATGCCACGTTTCGTAAGGTAAAGACGCGAATAGACCATGTTCTGTCTCAAATTGCATGAAAACGTGAAAAGCTCCTCTATGGAGAGAGTTGAGCAATTCCAAAGCATCAATGTGGACCGTTGTACTTTATTTAGTGCTCTTAGAAGTCTAACCAGTTAGTTGAGCATTCGTGCCACGTTTCGTAAGGTAAAGACGCGAATAGACCAAGTTATGTCTCAAATTGCACAAAAACGTGAAAAGCTCTTCTGTGGAGAGAGTTGAACAATTCCAAAGCATCAATGTGGACCGTTGTACTCTATTTAATGCTCTTGAAAGTCTAACTTGCTAGTTGAGCCTTCATGCCACGTTTCGTAAGGTAAAGACGCGAATAGACCATGTTATGTCTCAAATTGCACAAAAACGTGAAAAGCTCCTCTATGAAGAGAGTTGAGCAATTCCAAAGCGTCGATGTGGACCGTTGTACTCTATTTAGTGCTCTTAAAAGTCTAACCAGCTAGTTGAGCCTTCGTGCCGCGTTTCGTAAGGTAAAGACGCGAATAGACCATGTTATGTCTCAAATTGCACGAAAACGTGAAAAGCTCGTCTATGGAGAGAGTTGAGCAATTCCAAAGCATCAATGTGGACCGTTGTACTCTATTTAGTGCTCTTAAAAGTCTAACCAGCTAGTTGAGCCTTTGTGCCGCGTTTCCTAAGGTATAGACGCGAATAGACTATGTTATGTCTCAAATTGCACAAAACGTGAAAAGCTCCTCTATGGAGAGAGTTGAGCAATTCCAAAGCATAAACGTGGACCGTTGTGCTCTATTTAGTGCTCTTAGAAGTCTAACTAGCTAGTTGAGCCTTCGTGCCACGTTTCGTAAGGTAAAGACGCGAATAGACCATGTTATGTCTCAAATTGCACGAAAACGTGAAAAGCTCCTCTATGGAGAGAGTTGAGCAATTCCAAAGCATCAATGTGGACCGTTGTACTCTATTTAGTGCTCTTAAAAGTCTAACCAGCTAGTTGAGCCTTTGTGCCGCGTTTCGTAAGGTAAAGACGCGAATAGACCAAGTTATGTCTCAAATTGCACAAAAACGAGCAAAGCTCCTCTATGGAGAGAGTTGACCAATTCCAAAGCATCAATGTGGACCGTTGTACTCTATTTAGTGCTCTTCAAAGTCTAACCAGCTAGTTGAGCCTTTGTGCCGCGTTTCGTAAGGTAAAGACGCGAATAGACCAAGTTATGTCTCAAATTGCACAAAAACGTGAAAAGCTCCTCTATGGAGAGAGTTGTGCAATTCCAAAGCATCAATGTGGACTGTTGTACTCTATTTAGTGCTCATAAAAGTCTAACTAGCTAGTTGAGCCTTCGTGCCACGTTTCTTAAGGTAAAGACGCGACTAGACCATGTTATGTCTCAAATTGCACAAAAACGTGGAAAGCTCCTCTATGGAGAGAGTTGAGCAATTCCAAAGCATCAATGTGTACTGTTGTACTCTACTTAGTGCTATTAAAAGTCTAACCAGCTAGTTGAGCATTCGTGCCGCGTTTCGTAAGGTAAAGACGCGAATAGACCATGTTATGTCTCAAATTGCACAAAAACGTGAAAAGCTCTTCGGTGGAGAGAGTTGAACAATTCCAAAGCATCAATGTGGACCGTTGTACTCTATTTAGTGCTCTTAAAAGTCTAACTAGCTAGTTGAGCTTTCGAGCCACGTTTCGTAAGGTAAAGACGCGAATAGACCATGTTATGTCTGAAATTGAACAAAAACGTGAAAAGCTCCTCTATGGAGAGAGTTGAGCAATTTCAAAGCCTCAATGTGGACCGTTGTACTCTATTTAGTGCTCTTAAAAGTCTAACCAGCTAGTTGAGCCTTCATGCCGCATTTCGTAAGGTAAAGACGTGAATAGACCAAGTTATGTCTCAAATTGCACAAAAACGTGAAAAGCTCTTCGGTGGAGAGAGTTGAACAATTCCAAAGCATCAATGTGGACCGTTGTACTATATTTAATGCTCTTAAAAGTCTAACTTGCTAGTTGAGCCTTCATGCCACGTTTCGTAAGGTAAAGACGCGAATAGACCATGTTATGTCTCAAATTGCACAAAAACGTGAAAATCTCCTCTATGGAGAGAGTTGAGCAATTCCAAAGCATCAATGTGGACCGTTGTACTCTATTTAATGCTCTTAAAAGTCTAACTTGCTAGTTGAGCCTTCATGCCACGTTTCGTAAGGTAAAGACGCGAATAGACCATGTTATGTCTCAAATTGCACAAAAACGTGAAAAGCTACTCTATGGAGAGAGTTGAGCAATTCCAAAGCATCGATGTGGACCGTTGTACTCTATTTAGTGCTCTTAAAAGTCTAACCAGCTAGTTGAGACTTCGTGCCGCGTTTCGTAAGGTAAAGACGCGAATAGACCATGTTATGTCTCAAATTGCACGAAAACGTGAAAAGCTCCTCTATGGAGAGAGTTGAGCAATTCCAAAGCATCAATGTGGACCGTTGTACTTTATTTAGTGCTCTTAGAAGTCTAACCAGCTAGTTGAGCCTTCGTGCCACGTTTCGTAAGGTAAAGACGCGAATAGACCAAGTTATGTCTCAAATTGCACAAAAATGTGAAAAGCTCTTCTGTGGAGAGAGTTGAACAATTCCAAAGCATCAATGTGGACCGTTGTACTCTATTTAATGCTCTTAAAAGTCTAACTTGCTAGTTGAGCCTTCATGCCACGTTTCGTAAGGTAAAGACGCGAATAGACCATGTTCTGTCTCAAATTGCACGAAAACGTGAAAAGCTCCTCTATGGAGAGAGTTGAGCAATTCCAAAGCATCAATGTGGACCGTTGTACTTTATTTAGTGCTCTTAGAAGTCTAACCAGTTAGTTGAGCCTTCGTGCCACGTTTCGTAAGGTAAAGACGCGAATAGACCAAGTTATGTCTCAAATTGCACAAAAACGTGAAAAGCTCTTCTGTGGAGAGAGTTGAACAATTCCAAAGCATCAATGTGGACCGTTGTACTCTATTTAATGCTCTTGAAAGTCTAACTTGCTAGTTGAGCCTTCATGCCACGTTTCGTAAGGTAAAGACGCGAATAGACCATGTTATGTCTCAAATTGCACAAAAACGTGAAAAGCTCCTCTATGGAGAGAGTTGAGCAATTCCAAAGCGTCGATGTGGACCGTTGTACTCTATTTAGTGCTCTTAAAAGTCTAACCAGCTAGTTGAGCCTTCGTGCCGCGTTTCGTAAGGTAAAGACGCGAATAGACCATGTTATGTCTCAAATTGCACGAAAACGTGAAAAGCTCGTCTATGGAGAGAGTTGAGCAATTCCAAAGCATCAATGTGGACCGTTGTACTCTATTTAGTGCTCTTAAAAGTCTAACCAGCTAGTTGAGCCTTTGTGCCGCGTTTCCTAAGGTATAGACGCGAATAGACTATGTTATGTCTCAAATTGCACAAAACGTGAAAAGCTCCTCTATGGAGAGAGTTGAGCAATTCCAAAGCATAAACGTGGACCGTTGTACTCTATTTAGTGCTCTTAGAAGTCTAACCAGCTAGTTGAGCCTTCGTGCCACGTTTCGTAAGGTAAAGACGCGAATAGACCATGTTATGTCTCAAATTGCACGAAAACGTGAAAAGCTCCTCTATGGAGAGAGTTGAGCAATTCCAAAGCATCAATGTGGACCGTTGTACTCTATTTAGTGCTCTTAAAAGTCTAACCAGCTAGTTGAGCCTTTGTGCCGCGTTTCGTAAGGTAAAGACGCGAATAGACCAAGTTATGTCTCAAATTGCACAAAAACGAGCAAAGCTCCTCTATGGAGAGAGTTGACCAATTCCAAAGCATCAATGTGGACCGTTGTACTCTATTTAGTGCTCTTCAAAGTCTAACCAGCTAGTTGAGCCTTTGTGCCGCGTTTCGTAAGGTAAAGACGCGAATAGACCAAGTTATGTCTCAAATTGCACAAAAACGTGAAAAGCTCCTCTATGGAGAGAGTTGTGCAATTCCAAAGCATCAATGTGGACTGTTGTACTCTATTTAGTGCTCATAAAAGTCTAACTAGCTAGTTGAGCCTTCGTGCCACGTTTCTTAAGGTAAAGACGCGACTAGACCATGTTATGTCTCAAATTGCACAAAAACGTGGAAAGCTCCTCTATGGAGAGAGTTGAGCAATTCCGAAGCATCAATGTGTACTGTTGTACTCTACTTAGTGCTATTAAAAGTCTAACCAGCTAGTTGAGCATTCGTGCCGCGTTTCGTAAGGTAAAGACGCGAATAGACCATGTTATGTCTCAAATTGCACAAAAACGTGAAAAGCTCTTCGGTGGAGAGAGTTGAACAATTCCAAAGCATCAATGTGGACCGTTGTACTCTATTTAGTGCTCTTAAAAGTCTAACTAGCTAGTTGAGCTTTCGAGCCACGTTTCGTAAGGTAAAGACGCGAATAGACCATGTTATGTCTGAAATTGAACAAAAACGTGAAAAGCTCCTCTATGGAGAGAGTTGAGCAATTTCAAAGCCTCAATGTGGACCGTTGTACTCTATTTAGTGCTCTTAAAAGTCTAACCAGCTAGTTGAGCCTTCATGCCGCATTTCGTAAGGTAAAGACGTGAATAGACCAAGTTATGTCTCAAATTGCACAAAAACGTGAAAAGCTCTTCGGTGGAGAGAGTTGAACAATTCCAAAGCATCAATGTGGACCGTTGTACTATATTTAATGCTCTTAAAAGTCTAACTTGCTAGTTGAGCCTTCATGCCACGTTTCGTAAGGTAAAGACGCGAATAGACCATGTTATGTCTCAAATTGCACAAAAACGTGAAAATCTCCTCTATGGAGAGAGTTGAGCAATTCCAAAGCATCAATGTGGACCGTTGTACTCTATTTAATGCTCTTAAAAGTCTAACTTGCTAGTTGAGCCTTCATGCCACGTTTCGTAAGGTAAAGACGCGAATAGACCATGTTATGTCTCAAATTGCACAAAAACGTGAAAAGCTACTCTATGGAGAGAGTTGAGCAATTCCAAAGCATCGATGTGGACCGTTGTACTCTATTTAGTGCTCTTAAAAGTCTAACCAGCTAGTTGAGACTTCGTGCCGCGTTTCGTAAGGTAAAGACGCGAATAGACCATGTTATGTCTCAAATTGCACGAAAACGTGAAAAGCTCCTCTATGGAGAGAGTTGAGCAATTCCAAAGCATCAATGTGGACCGTTGTACTTTATTTAGTGCTCTTAGAAGTCTAACCAGCTAGTTGAGCCTTCGTGCCACGTTTCGTAAGGTAAAGACGCGAATAGACCAAGTTATGTCTCAAATTGCACAAAAATGTGAAAAGCTCTTCTGTGGAGAGAGTTGAACAATTCCAAAGCATCAATGTGGACCGTTGTACTCTATTTAATGCTCTTAAAAGTCTAACCAACTAGTTGAGACTTCGTGCCGCGTTTCGTAAGGTAAAGACGCGAATAGACCATGTTATGTCTCAAATTGCACGAAAACGTGAAAACCTCCTCTATGGAGAGAGTTGAGCAATTCCAAAGCATCAATGTGGACCGTTGTACTTTATTTAGTGCTCTTAGAAGTCTAACCAGCTAGTTGAGCCTTCGTGCCACGTTTCGTAAGGTAAAGACGCGAATAGACCAAGTTATGTCTCAAATTGCACAAAAACGTGAAAAGCTCTTCTGTGGAGAGAGTTGAACAATTCCAAAGCATCAATGTGGACCGTTGTACTCTATTTAATGCTCTTGAAAGTCTAACTTGCTAGTTGAGCCTTCATGCCACGTTTCGTAAGGTAAAGACGCGAATAGACCATGTTATGTCTCAAATTGCACAAAAATGTGAAAAGCTCCTCTATGGAGAGAGTTGAGCAATTCCAAAGCATCGATGTGGACCGTTGTACTCTATTTAGTGCTCTTAAAAGTCTAACCAGCTAGTTGAGCCTTCGTGCCGCGTTTCGTAAGGTAAAGACGCGAATAGACCATGTTATGTCTCAAATTGCACGAAAACGTGAAAAGCTCCTCCATGGTGAGAGTTGAGCAATTCCAAAGCATCAACGTGGACCGTTGTACTCTATTTAGTGCTCTTAGAAGTCTAACCAGCTAGTTGAGCCTTCGTGCCACGTTTCGTAAGGTAAAGACGCGAATAGACCATGTTATGTCTCAAATTGCACGAAAACGTGAAAAGCTCCTCTATGGAGAGAGTTGAGCAATTCCAAAGCATCAATGTGGACCGTTGTACTCTATTTAGTGCTCTTCAAAGTCTAACCAGCTAGTTGAGCCTTTGTGCCGCGTTTCGTAAGGTAAAGACGCGAATAGACCAAGTTATGTCTCAAATTGCACAAAAACGTGAAAAGCTCCTCTATGGAGAGAGTTGTGCAATTCCAAAGCATCAATGTGGACTGTTGTACTCTATTTAGTGCTCATAAAAGTCTAACTAGCTAGTTGAGCCTTCGTGCCACGTTTCTTAAGGTAAAGACGCGACTAGACCATGTTATGTCTCAAATTGCACAAAAACGTGGAAAGCTCCTCTATGGAGAGAGTTGAGCAATTCCAAAGCATCAATGTGTACTGTTGTACTCTACTTAGTGCTATTAAAAGTCTAACCAGCTAGTTGAGCATTCGTGCCGCGTTTCGTAAGGTAAAGACGCGAATAGACCATGTTATGTCTCAAATTG
Organism: Tripterygium wilfordii; assembly: GCF_013401445.1. Lineage (NCBI taxonomy): Eukaryota > Viridiplantae > Streptophyta > Magnoliopsida > Celastrales > Celastraceae > Tripterygium > Tripterygium wilfordii. The sequence goes on from NW_024056147.1 coordinate 136,393, forward strand.
CACAAAAACGTGAAAAGCTCTTCGGTGGAGAGAGTTGAACAATTCCAAAGCATCAATGTGGACCGTTGTACTCTATTTAGTGCTCTTAAAAGTCTAACTAGCTAGTTGAGCTTTCGAGCCACGTTTCGTAAGGTAAAGACGCGAATAGACCATGTTATGTCTGAAATTGAACAAAAACGTGAAAAGCTCCTCTATGGAGAGAGTTGAGCAATTTCAAAGCCTCAATGTGGACCGTTGTACTCTATTTAGTGCTCTTAAAAGTCTAACCAGCTAGTTGAGCCTTCATGCCGCATTTCGTAAGGTAAAGACGTGAATAGACCAAGTTATGTCTCAAATTGCACAAAAACGTGAAAAGCTCTTCGGTGGAGAGAGTTGAACAATTCCAAAGCATCAATGTGGACCGTTGTACTATATTTAATGCTCTTAAAAGTCTAACTTGCTAGTTGAGCCTTCATGCCACGTTTCGTAAGGTAAAGACGCGAATAGACCATGTTATGTCTCAAATTGCACAAAAACGTGAAAATCTCCTCTATGGAGAGAGTTGAGCAATTCCAAAGCATCAATGTGGACCGTTGTACTCTATTTAATGCTCTTAAAAGTCTAACTTGCTAGTTGAGCCTTCATGCCACGTTTCGTAAGGTAAAGACGCGAATAGACCATGTTATGTCTCAAATTGCACAAAAACGTGAAAAGCTACTCTATGGAGAGAGTTGAGCAATTCCAAAGCATCGATGTGGACCGTTGTACTCTATTTAGTGCTCTTAAAAGTCTAACCAGCTAGTTGAGACTTCGTGCCGCGTTTCGTAAGGTAAAGACGCGAATAGACCATGTTATGTCTCAAATTGCACGAAAACGTGAAAAGCTCCTCTATGGAGAGAGTTGGGCAATTCCAAAGCATCAATGTGGACCGTTGTACTTTATTTAGTGCTCTTAGAAGTCTAACCAGCTAGTTGAGCCTTCGTGCCACGTTTCGTAAGGTAAAGACGCGAATAGACCAAGTTATGTCTCAAATTGCACAAAAATGTGAAAAGCTCTTCTGTGGAGAGAGTTGAACAATTCCAAAGCATCAATGTGGACCGTTGTACTCTATTTAATGCTCTTAAAAGTCTAACCAACGTGTTGAGACTTCGTGCCGCGTTTCGTAAGGTAAAGACGCGAATAGACCATGTTATGTCTCAAATTGCACGAAAACGTGAAAACCTCCTCTATGGAGAGAGTTGAGCAATTCCAAAGCATCAATGTGGACCGTTGTACTTTATTTAGTGCTCTTAGAAGTCTAACCAGCTAGTTGAGCCTTCGTGCCACGTTTCGTAAGGTAAAGACGCGAATAGACCAAGTTATGTCTCAAATTGCACAAAAACGTGAAAAGCTCTTCTGTGGAGAGAGTTGAACAATTCCAAAGCATCAATGTGGACCGTTGTACTCTATTTAATGCTCTTGAAAGTCTAACTTGCTAGTTGAGCCTTCATGCCACGTTTCGTAAGGTAAAGACGCGAATAGACCATGTTATGTCTCAAATTGCACAAAAATGTGAAAAGCTCCTCTATGGAGAGAGTTGAGCAATTCCAAAGCATCGATGTGGACCGTTGTACTCTATTTAGTGCTCTTAAAAGTCTAACCAGCTAGTTGAGCCTTCGTGCCGCGTTTCGTAAGGTAAAGACGCGAATAGACCATGTTATGTCTCAAATTGCACGAAAACGTGAAAAGCTCCTCCATGGTGAGAGTTGAGCAATTCCAAAGCATCAACGTGGACCGTTGTACTCTATTTAGTGCTCTTAGAAGTCTAACCAGCTAGTTGAGCCTTCGTGCCACGTTTCGTAAGGTAAAGACGCGAATAGACCATGTTATGTCTCAAATTGCACGAAAACGTGAAAAGCTCCTCTATGGAGAGAGTTGAGCAATTCCAAAGCATCAATGTGGACCGTTGTACTCTATTTAGTGCTCTTAAAAGTCTAACCAGCTAGTTGAGCCTTTGTGCCGCGTTTCCTAAGGTAAAGACGCGAATAGACTATGTTATGTCTCAAATTGCACAAAACGTGAAAAGCTCCTCTATGGAGAGAGTTGAGCAATTCCAAAGCATCAACGTGGACCGTTGTACTCTATTTAGTGCTCTTAGAGGTCTAACCAGCTAGTTGAGCCTTCGTGCCACGTTTCGTAAGGTAAAGACGCGAATAGACCATGTTATGTCTCAAATTGCACGAAAACGTGAAAAGCTCCTCTATGGAGAGAGTTGAGCAATTCCAAAGCATCAATGTGGACCGTTGTACTCTATTTAGTGCTCTTAAAAGTCTAACCAGCTAGTTGAGCCTTTGTGCCGCGTTTCGTAAGGTAAAGACGCGAATAGACCAAGTTATGTCTCAAATTGCACAAAAACGTGCAAAGCTCCTCTATGGAGAGAGTTGACCAATTCCAAAGCATCAATGTGGACCGTTGTACTCTATTTAGTGCTCTTAAAAGTCTAACCGGCTAGTTGAGCCTTTGTGCCGCGTTTCGTAAGGTAAAGACGCGAATAGACCAAGTTATGTCTCAAATTGCACAAAAACGTGAAAAGCTCCTCTATGGAGAGAGTTGTGCAATTCCAAAGCATCAATGTGGACTGTTGTACTCTATTTAGTGCTCTTAAAAGTCTAACTAGCTAGTTGAGCCTTCGTGCCACGTTTCATAAGGTAAAGACGCGAATAGACCATGTTATGTCTCAAATTGCACAAAAAGGTGAAAAGCTCCTCTATGGAGAGAGTTGAGCAATTGCAAAGCCTCAATGTGGACCGTTGTACTCTATTTAGTGCTCTTAAAAGTCTAACCAGCTAGTTGAGCCTTCGTGCCGCGTTTCGTAAGGTAAAGACGCGAATAGACCAAGTTATGTCTCAAATTACACAAAAACGTGAAAAGCTATTCGGTCGAGAGAGTTAAACAATTTCAAAGCATCAATGTGGACCGTTGTACTCTATTTAGTGCTCTTAATAGTCTAACTTGCTAGTTGAGCCTTCATGCCACGTTTCGTAAGGTAAAGATGCGAGTAGACCAAGTTATGTTTGAAATTGCACAAAAACGTGAAAAGCTCCTCTATGGAGAGAGTTGAGCAATTCCAAAGCATCAATGTGGACCGTTGTACTCTATTTAGTGCTCTTAAAAGTCTAACTAGCTAGTTGAGCCCTCGAGCCACGTTTCGTAAGGTAAAGACGCGAATAGACCAAGTTATGTCTCAAATTGCACAAAAACGTGAAAAGCTACTCTATGAAGAGAGTTGAGCAATTCCAAAGCCTGAATGTGGACCGTTGTACTCTATTTAGTGCTCTTAAAAGTCTAACCAGCTAGTTGAGCCTTCATGCCGCGTTTCGTAAGGTAAAGACGCGAATAGACCAAGTTATGTCTCAAATTGCACAAAAACGTGAAAAGCTCTTCGGTGGAGAGAGTTGAACAATTCCAAAGCATCAATGTGGACCGTTGTACTCTATTTAGTGCTCTTAAAACTCTAACTTGCTAGTTGAGCCTTCATGCCACGTTTCGTAAGGTAAAGATGTGAGTAGACGATGTTATGTTTGAAATTGCACAAAAACGTGAAAAGCTCCTCTATAGAGAGAGTTGAGCAATTCCAAAGCATCAATGTGGACTGATGTACTCTATTTAGTGCTCTTAAAAGTCTAACCAGCTAGTTGATCCTTCGTGCTACGTTTCGTAAGGTAAAGACGCGAATAGACCAAGTTATGTCTCAAATTGCACAAAAACGTGAAAAGCTCTTCTGTGGAGAGAGTTGAACAATTCCAAATCATCAATGTGGACCGTTGTACTCTATTTAGTGCTCTTAAAAGTCTAACTTGCTAATTGAGCCTTCGTGCCACGTTTCGTAAGGTATATATGCGAGTAGCCCAAGTTATGTTTGAAATTGCACAAAAACGTGAAAAGCTCTTCTCTGGAGAGTGTTGAGCAATTCCAAAGCATCAATGTGGACCACTGTACTCTATTTAGTGCTCTTAAAAGTCTAACTAGCTAGTTGAGCCTTCATGCCACGTTTCTTAAGGTAAAGACGAGACTAGACCATGTTATGTCTCAAATTGCACAAAAACGAGAAAAGCTCCTCTATGGAGAGAGTTGAGCAATTCCAAAGCATCCATGTGGACCGTTGTACTCTATTTAGTGCTCTTAAAAGTCTAACCAGCTAGTTGATCCTTCGTGCTACGTTTCGTAAGGTAAAGACGCGAATAGACCAAGTTATGTCTCAAATTGCACAAAAACGTGAAAAGCTCTTCTGTGGAGAGAGTTGAACAATTCCAAATCATCAATGTGGACCGTTGTACTCTATTTAGTGCTCTTAAAAGTCTAACTTGCTAATTGAGCCTTCGTGCCACGTTTCGTAAGGTATATATGCGAGTAGCCCAAGTTATGTTTGAAATTGCACAAAAACGTGAAAAACTCTTCTCTGGAGAGAGTTGAGCAATTCCAAAGCATCAATGTGGACCACTGTACTCTATTTAGTGCTCTTAAAAGTCTAACTAGCTAGTTGAGCCTTCATGCCACGTTTCTTAAGGTAAAGACGAGACTAGACCATGTTATGTCTCAAATTGCACAAAAACGAGAAAAGCTCCTCTATGGAGAGAGTTGAGCAATTCCAAAGCATCAATGTGGACTGATGTACTCTATTTAGTGCTCTTAAAAGTCTAACCAGCTAGTTGATCCTTCGTGCTACGTTTCGTAAGGTAAAGACGCGAATAGACCAAGTTATGTCTCAAATTGCACAAAAACGTGAAAAGCTCTTCTGTGGAGAGAGTTGAACAATTCCAAATCATCAATGTGGACCGTTGTACTCTATTTAGTGCTCTTAAAAGTCTAACTAGCTAGTTGAGCCCTCGAGCCACGTTTCGTAAGGTAAAGACGCGAATAGACCAAGTTATGTCTCAAATTGCACAAAAACGTGAAAAGCTACTCTATGAAGAGAGTTGAGCAATTCCAAAGCCTTAATGTGGACCGTTGTACTCTATTTAGTGCTCTTAAAAGTCTAACCAGCTAGTTGAGCCTTCATGCCGCGTTTCGTAAGGTAAAGACGCGAATAGACCAAGTTATGTCTCAAATTGCACAAAAACGTGAAAAGCTCTTCGGTGGAGAGAGTTGAACAATTCCAAAGCATCAATGTGGACCGTTGTACTCTATTTAGTGCTCTTAAAAGTCTAACTTGCTAGTTGAGCCTTCATGCCACGTTTCGTAAGGTAAAGATGTGAGTAGACGATGTTATGTTTGAAATTGCACAAAAACGTGAAAAGCTCCTCTATGGAGAGAGTTGAGCAATTCCAAAGCATCAATGTGGACTGATGTACTCTATTTAGTGCTCTTAAAAGTCTAACCAGCTAGTTGATCCTTCGTGCTACGTTTCGTAAGGTAAAGACGCGAATAGACCAAGTTATGTCTCAAATTGCACAAAAACGTGAAAAGCTCTTCTGTGGAGAGAGTTGAACAATTCCAAATCATCAATGTGGACCGTTGTACTCTATTTAGTGCTCTTAAAAGTCTAACTTGCTAATTGAGCCTTCGTGCCACGTTTCGTAAGGTATATATGCGAGCCCAAGTTATGTTTGAAATTGCACAAAAACGTGAAAAGCTCTTCTCTGGAGAGAGTTGAGCAATTCCAAAGCATCAATGTGGACCACTGTACTCTATTTAGTGCTCTTAAAAGTCTAACTAGCTAGTTGAGCCTTCATGCCACGTTTCTTAAGGTAAAGACGAGACTAGACCATGTTATGTCTCAAATTGCACAAAAACGAGAAAAGCTCCTCTATGGAGAGAGTTGAGCAATTCCAAAGCATCCATGTAGACCGTTGTATTCTATTTAGTGCTCTTAAAAGTCTAACCAGCTAGTTGATCCTTCGTGCTACGTTTCGTAAGGTAAAGACGCGAATAGACCAAGTTATGTCTCAAATTGCACAAAAACGTGAAAAGCTCATCTGTGGAGAGAGTTGAACAATTCCAAAGCATCAATGTGGACCGTTGTACTCTATTTAGTGCTCTTAAAAGTCTAAATAGCTAGTTGAGCCTTCGTGCCACGTTTCGTAAGGTAAAGATGCGAGTAGCCAAGTTATGTTTGAAATTGCACAAAAACGTGAAAAGCTCCTCTATGGAGAGAGTTGAGCAATTCCAAAGCATCAATGTGGACTGATGTACTCTATTTAGTGCTCTTAAAAGTCTAACTAGCTAGTTGAGCCTTCCTGCCACGTTTCTTAAGGTAAAGACGCGACTAGACCATGTTATGTCTCAAATTGCACAAAAACGTGAAAAGCTCCTCTATGGAGAGAGTTGAGCAATTCCAAAGCATCAATGTGGACCGTTGTACTCTATTTAGTGCTCTTAAAAGTCTAACTAGCTAGTTGAGCCTTCGTGCCACGTTTCGTAAGGTAAAGACGCGAATAGACCAAGTTATGTCTCAAATTACACAAAAACGTGAAAAGCTCCTCTATGGAGAGAGTTGAGCAATTCCAAAGCATCAATGTGGACCGTTGTACTCTATTTAGTGCTCTTAAAAGTCTAAATAGCTAGTTGAGCCTTCCTGCCACGTTTCTTAAGGTAAAGACGCGACTAGACCATGTTATGTCTCAAATTGCACAAAAACGTGAAAAGCTCCTCTATGGAGAGAGTTGAGCAATTCCAAAGCATCCATGTGGACCTTTGTACTCTATTTAGTGCTCTTAAAGGTCTAACTAGCTAGTTGAGCCTTCGGTCCACGTTTCGTAACGTAAAGACGCGAATAGACCAAGTTATGTCTCAAATTACACAAAAACGTGAAAAGCTCCTCTATGGAGAGAGTTGAGCAATTCCAAAGCATCCATGTGGACCTTTGTACTCTATTTAGTGCTCTTAAAGGTCTAACTAGCTAGTTGAGCCTTCGGTCCACGTTTCGTAACGTAAAGACGCGAATAGACCAAGTTATGTCTCAAATTACACAAAAACGTGAAAAGCTCCTCTATGGAGAGAGTTGAGCAATTCCAAAGCATCAATGTGGACCGTTGTACTCTATTTAGTGCTCCTAAAAGTCTAACCAGCTAGTTGAGCCTTCTTGCCGCGTTTCGTAAGGTAAAGACGCGAATAGACCAAGTTATGTCTCAAATTGCACAAATACGTGAAAAGCTCATCTGTGGAGAGAGTTGAACAATTCCAAGGCATCAATGTGGACCGTTGTACTCTATTTAGTGCTCTTAAAAGTCTAACTTGCTAGTTGAGCCTTCATGCCACGTTTCGTAAGGTAAAGATGCGAGTAGACCAAGTTATGTGTGAAATTGCACAAAAACTTGAAAAGCTCCTCTATGGAGAGAGTTGAGCAATTCCAAAGCATCAATGTGGATCGTTGTACTCTATTTAGTGCTCTTAAAAGTCTAACCAGCTAGTTGAGCCTTCGTGCCACGTTTCGTAAGGTAAAGACGCGAATAGACCATGTTATGTCTCAAATTGCAGAAAAACGTGAAAAGCTCCTCTATGGAGAGAGTTAAGCAATTTCAAAGCCTCAATGTGGACCGTTGTACTCTATTTAGTGCTCTTAAAAGTCTAACCAGCTAGTTGAGCCTTCGTGCCGCGTTTTTTAAGGTAAAGACGCGAATAGACCAAGTTATGTCTCAAATTGCACAAAAACGTGAAAAGCTCTTCTGTGGAGAGAGTTGAACAATTCCAAAGCATCAATGTGGACCGTTGTACTCTATTTAGTGCTCTTAAAAGTCTAACTTGCTAGTTGAGCCTTCGTGCCACGTTTCGTAAGGTAAAGACGCGAATAGACCATGTTATGTCTCAAATTGCACAAAAACGTGAAAACCTCCTCTATGGAGAGAGTTGAGCAATTCCAAAGCATCAATGTGGACCGTTGTACTCTATTTAGTGCTCTTAAAAGTCTAAATAGCTAGTTGAGCCTTCGTGCCACGTTTCGTAAGGTAAAGATGCGAGTAGCCAAGTTATGTTTGAAATTGCACAAAAACGTGAAAAGCTCCTCTATGGAGAGAGTTGAGCAATTCCAAAGCATCAATGTGGACCGTTGCACTCTATTTACTGCTCTTCAAAGTCTAACTTGCTAGTTGAGCCTTCATGCCACGTTTCGTAAGGTAAAGATGCGAGTAGACCAAGTTATGTTTGAAATTGCACAAAAACGTGAAAAGCTCCTCTATGGAGAGAGTTGAGCATATCCAAAGCATTAATGTGGACCGTTGTACTCTATTTAGTCGTCTTAAAAGTCTAACTAGCTAGTTGAGCCTTCGTGCCAGGTTTCGTAAGGTAAAGACGCGAATAGACCATGTTATGTCTCAAATTGCACAAAAACGAGAAAACCTCCTCTATGGAGAGAGTTGAGCAATTCCAAAGCATCAATGTGGACCGTTGTACTCTATTTAGTGCTCTTAAAAGTCTAAATAGCTAGTTGAGCCTTCGTGCCACGTTTCGTAAGGTAAAGATGCGAGTAGCCAAGTTATGTTTGAAATTGCACAAAAACGTGAAAAGCTCCTCTATGGAGAGAGTTGAGCAATTCCAAAGCATCAATGTGGACCGTTGCACTCTATTTACTGCTCTTCAAAGTCTAACTTGCTAGTTGAGCCTTCATGCCACGTTTCGTAAGGTAAAGATGCGAGTAGACCAAGTTATGTTTGAAATTGCACAAAAACGTGAAAAGCTCCTCTATGGAGAGAGTTGAGCATATCCAAAGCATTAATGTGGACCGTTGTACTCTATTTAGTGCTCTTAAAAGTCTAACTTGCTAGTTGAGCCTTCATTCCACGTTTCGTAAGGTAAAGATGCGAGTTGACCAAGTTATGTTTGAAATTGCACAAAAACGTGAAAAGCTCTTCTTTGGAGAGACTTGAGCAATTCCGAAGCATCAATGTGGACCGTTGTACTCTATTTAGTGCTCTTAGAAGTCTAACCAGCTAGTTGAGCCTTCATGCCACGTTTCGTAAGGTAAAGACGCGAATAGACCAAGTTATGTCTCAAATTGCACAAAAACGAGAAAAGCTCTTCGGTGGAGAGAGTTGAACAATTCCAAAGCATCAATGTGGACCGTTGTACTCTATTTAGTGATCTTAAAAGTCTAACTTGCTAGTTGAGCCTTCATGCCACGTTTCGTAAGGTAAAGATGCGAGTAGACAGAGTTATGTTTGAAATTGCACAAAAAGGTGAAAAGCTCCTCTATGGAGATGGTTGAGCAATTACAAAGCATCAATGTGGACCGTTGTACTCTATTTAGTGCTCTTAGAAGTCTAACCAGCTAGTTGAGCCTTCGTGCCACGTTTCGTAAGGTAAAGACGCGACTAGACCATGTTATGTCTCAAATTGCACAAAAACGTGAAAAGCTCCACAATGGAGAGAGTTGAGCAATTCCAAAGCATCAATGTGGACCGTTGCACTCTATTTAGTGCTCTTAAAAGTCTAACCAGCTAGTTGAGCCTTCGTGCCGCGTTTCGTAAGGTAAAGACCCGAATAGACCATGTTATGTCTCAAATTGCACAAAAACGTGAAAACCTCCTCTATGGAGAGAGTTGAGCAATTCCAAAGCATCAATGTGGACCGTTGTACTCTATTTAGTGCTCTTAAAAGTCTAAATAGCTAGTTGAGCCTTCGTGCCACGTTTCGAAAGGTAAAGATGCGAGTAGCCAAGTTATGTTCGAAATTGCACAAAAACGTGAAAAGCTCCTCTATGGAGAGAGTTGAGCAATTCCAAAGCATCAATGTGGACCGTTGCACTCTATTTACTGCTCTTCAAAGTCTAACTTGCTAGTTGAGCCTTCATGCCACGTTTCGTAAGGTAAAGATGCGAGTAGACCAAGTTATGTTTGAAATTGCACAAAAACTTGAAAAGCTCCTCTATGGAGAGAGTTGAGCATATCCAAAGCATTAATGTGGACCGTTTTACTCTATTTAGTGCTCTTAAAAGTCTAACTTGCTAGTTGAGCCTTCGTGCCACGTTTCGTAAGGTAAAGACGCGAATAGACCATGTTATGTCTGAAATGGCACAAAAACGTGAAAAGCTCCTCTATGGAGAGATTTGAGCAATTCCAAATCATCAATGTCGACCTTTGTACTCTATTTAGTGCTCTTAAAAGTCTTACCAGCTAGTTGAGCCTTCGTGCCACGTTTCGTGAGGTAAAGACGCGAATAGACCATGTTATGTCTCAAATTGCACAAAAACGTGAAAAGCTTCTCTATGGAGAGAGTTGAGCAATTCCAAAGCATCAATGTGGACCGTTGTACTCTATTTAGTGCTCTTAAAAGTCTAACTAGCTAGTTGAGCCTTCGTGCCACGTTTCGTAAGGTAAAGACGCGAATAGACCATGTTATGTCTCAAATTGCACAAAAACGTCAAAAGCTCCTCTATGGAGAGAGTTGAGCAATTCCAAAGCATCAATATGGACCGTTGTACTCTATTTAGTGCTCTTAAAAGTCTAACTTGCTAGTTGAGCCTTCGTGCCACGTTTCGTAAGGTAAAGACGCGAATAGACCATGTTATGTCTCAAATTGCACAAAAACGTGAAAACCTCCTCTATGGAGAGAGTTGAGCAATTCCAAAGCATCAATGTGGACCATTGTACTCTATTTAGTGCTCTTAAAAGTCTAAATAGCTAGTTGAGCCTTCGTGCCACGTTTTGTAAGGTAAAGACCCGAATACACCATGTTATGTCTCAAATTGCACAAAAACGTGAAAAGCTCCTCTATGGAGAGAGTTGAGATTTTCCAAAGCCTCAATGTGCACCGTTGTACTCTATTTAGTGCTCTTAAAAGTCTAACCAGCTAGTTGAGCCTTCCTGCCACGTTTCGTAAGGTAAAGATGCGAGTAGCCAAGTTATGTTTGAAATTGCACAAAAACGTGAAAAGCTCCTCTATGGAGAGAGTTGAGCAATTCCAAAGCATCAATGTGCACCGTTGCACTCTATTTACTGCTCTTCAAAGTCTAACTTGCTAGTTGAGCCTTCATGCCACGTTTCGTAAGGTAGAGATGCGAGTAGACCAAGTTATGTTTGAAATTGCACAAAAACGTGAAAAGCTCCTCTATGGAGAGAGTTGAGCATATCCAAAGCATTAATGTGGACCGTTGTACTCTATTTAGTGGTCTTAAAAGTCTAACTAGCTAGTTGAGCCTTCGTGCCAGGTTTCGTAAGGTAAAGACGCGAATAGACCATGTTATGTCTCAAATTGCACAAAAACGTGAAAAGCTCCTCTATGGAGAGAGTTGAGCAATTACAAAGCATCAATGTGGACCGTTGTACTCTATTTATTGCTTTTAAAAGTCTAACTTGCTAGTTGAGCCTTCGTGCCACGTTTCGTAAGGTAAAGACGCGAATAGACCATGTTATGTCTCAAATTGCACAAAAACGTGAAAACCTCCTCTATGGAGAGAGTTGAGCAATTCCAAAGCATCAATGTGGACCGTTGTACTCTATTTAGTGCTCTTAAAAGTCTAAATAGCTAGTTGAGCCTTCGTGCCACGTTTTGTAAGGTAAAGACCCGAATAGACCATGTTATGTCTCAAATTGCACAAAAACGTGAAAAGCTCCTCTATGGAGAGAGTTGAGATTTTCCAAAGCCTCAATGTGCACCGTTGTACTCTATTTAGTGCTCTTAAAAGTCTAACCAGCTAGTTGAGCCTTCGTGCCGCGTTTCGTAAGGTAAAGACGCGAGTAGGCCAAGTTATGTCTCAAATTGCACAAATACGTGAAAAGCTCATCTGTGGAGAGAGTTGAACAATTCCAAAGCATCAATGTGGACCGTTGTACTCTATTTAGTGCTATTAAAAGTATAACTTGCTAGTTGAGCCTTCATGCCACGTTTCGTAAGTTAAAGATGCGAGCAGACCAAGTTATGTTTGAAATTGCACAAAAACGAGAAAAGCTCCTCTATGGAGAGATTTGAGCAATTCCAAATCATCAATGTCGACCTTTGTACTCTATTTAGTGCTCTTAAAAGTCTTACCAGCTAGTTGAGCCTTCGTGCCACGTTTCGTAAGGTAAAGACGCGAATAGACCATGTTATGTCTCAAATTGCACAAAAACGTGAAAAGCTTCTCTATGGAGAGAGTTGAGCAATTCCAAAGCATCAATGTGGACCGTTGTACTCTATTTAGTGCTCTTAAAAGTCTAACCAGCTAGTTGAGCCTTCGTGCCGCGTTTTTTAAGGTAAAGACGCGAATAGACCAAGTTATGTCTCAAATTGCACAAAAACGTGAAAAGCTCTTCTGTGGAGAGAGTTGAACAATTCCAAAGCATCAATGTGGACCGTTGTACTCTATTTAGTGCTCTTAAAAGTCTAACTTGCTAGTTGAGCCTTCGTGCCACGTTTCGTAAGGTAAAGACGCGAATAGACCATGTTATGTCTCAAATTGCACAAAAACGTGAAAACCTCCTCTATGGAGAGAGTTGAGCAATTCCAAAGCATCAATGTGGACCGTTGTACTCTATTTAGTGCTCTTAAAAGTCTAACTAGCTAGTTGAGCCTTCGTGCCACGTTTTGTAAGGTAAAGACCCGAATAGACCATGTTATGTCTCAAATTGCACAAAAACGTGAAAAGCTCCTCTATGGAGAGAGTTGAGATTTTCCAAAGCATCAATGTGGACCGTTGTACTCTATTTAGTGCTCTTAAAAGTCTAACCAGCTAGTTGATCCTTCGTGCCGCGTTTTTTAAGGTAAAGACGCGAATAGACCAAGTTATGTCTCAAATTGCACAAAAACGTGAAAAGCTCTTCTGTGGAGAGAGTTGAACAATTCCAAAGCATCAATGTGGACCGTTGTACTCTATTTAGTGCTCTTAAAAGTCTAACTTGCTAGTTGAGCCTTCGTGCCACGTTTCGTAAGGTAAAGACGCGAATAGACCATGTTATGTCTCAAATTGCACAAAAACGTGAAAACCTCCTCTATGGAGAGAGTTGAGCAATTCCAAAGCATCAATGTGGACCGTTGTACTCTATTTAGTGCTCTTAAAAGTCTAACTAGCTAGTTGAGCCTTCGTGCCGCGTTTCGTAAGGTAAAGACGCGAATAGACCAAGTTATGTCTCAAATTGCACAAAAACGTGAAAAGCTCTTCTGTGGAGAGAGTTGAACAATTCCAAAGCATCAATGTGGACCGTTGTACTCTATTTAGTGCTATTAAAAGTATAACTTGCTAGTTGAGCCTTCATGCCACGTTTCGTAAGGTAAAGATGCGAGCAGACCAAGTTATGTTTGAAATTGCACAAAAACGTGAAAAGCTCCTCTATGGAGAGATTTGAGCAATTCCAAATCATCAATGTCGACCTTTGTACTCTATTTGGTGCTCTTAAAAGTCTTACCAGCTAGTTGAGCCTTCGTGCCACGTTTCGTGAGGTAAAGACGCGAATAGACCATGTTATGTCTCAAATTGCACAAAAACGTGAAAAGCTTCTCTATGGAGAGAGTTGAGCAATTCCAAAGCATCAATGTGGACCGTTGTACTCTATTTAGTGCTCTTAAAAGTCTAACTAGCTAGTTGAGCCTTCGTGCCACGTTTCGTAAGGTAAAGACGCGAATAGACCATGTTATGTCTCAAATTGCACAAAAACGTCAAAAGCTCCTCTATGGAGAGAGTTGAGCAATTCCAAAGCATCCATGTGGACCGTTGAACTCTATTTAGTGCTCATAAAAGTCTAACTAGCTAGTTGAGCCTTCGTGCCACGTTTCGTAAGGTAAAGATCCGAATAGACCATGTTATGTCTCAAATTGCACAAAAACGTGAAAAGCTCCTCTATGGAGAGAGTTCAGCAATTCCAACGCATCAATGTGGACCGTTGTACTCTATTTAGTGCTCTTAAAAGTCTAACTAGCTAGTTGAGCCTTCGTGCCACATTTCGTAAGGTAAAGACACGAATATAACAAGTTATGTCTCAAATTGCACAAAAACGTGAAAAGCTCTTTTGTGGAGAGAGTTGAACAATTCCAAAGCATGAATGTGGACCGTTGTACTCTACCTAGTGCTATTAAAAGTCTAACTTGCTAGTTGAGCCCTCATGCCACGTTACGTAAGGGAAAGATGCGAGCAGACCAAGTTTTGTTTGAAATTGCACAAAAACGTAAAAAGCTCCTCTATGGAGAGAGTTGAGCAATTCCAAAGCATCAATGTGGACCGTTGTACTCTATTTAGTGCTCTTAAAAGTCTAACTAGCTAGTTGAGCCTTCGTGCCAGGTTTCGTAAGGTAAAGACGCGAATAGACCATGTTATCTCTCAACTTGCACAAAAACGTGAAAAGCTCCTCCATGGAGAGAGTTGAGCAATTCCAAAGCATCAATGTGGACCGTTGTTCTCTGTTTAGTGCTCTTAAAAGTCTAACCAGCTAGTTGAGCCTTCGTGCCGCGTTTCGTAAGGTAAAGACGCGAATAGACCAAGTTATGTCTCAAATTGCACAAAAAAGTGAAAAGCTCCTCTGTGGAGAGAGTTGAACAATTCCAAACCATCAATGTGGACCGTTGTACTCTATTTAGTGCTCTTAAAAGTCTAACTTGCTAGTTGAGCCTTCCTGCCACGTTTCGTAAGGTAAAGATGCGAGTAGCCAAGTTATGTTTGAAATTGCACAAAAACGTGAAAAGCTCCTCTATGGAGAGAGTTGAGCAATTCCAAAGCATCAATGTGGACCGTTGTACTCTATTTAGTGGTCTTAAAAGTCTAACTAGCTAGTTGAGTCTTCGTGCTAGGTTTCGTAAGGTAAAGACGCGAATAGACCATGTTATGTCTCAAATTGCACAAAAACGTGAAAAGCTCTTCTGTGGAGAGAGTTGAACAATTTCAAAGCATCAATGTGGACCGTTCTACTCTATTTAGTGCTCTTAAAAGTCTAACTTGCTAGTTGAGCCTTCATGGCATGTTTCGTAAGGTAAAGATGCGAGTAGACCAAGTTATGTCTCAAATTACACAAAAACGTGAAAAGCTCTTCGGTGGAGAGAGTTGAACAATTCCAAAGCATCAATGTGGACCGTTGTACTCTATTTAGTGCTCTTAAAAGTCTAACTAGCTTGTTGAGCATTCGTGCCAGGTTTCGTAAGGTAAAGAAGCGAATAGACCATGTTATGTCTCAAATTGCACAAAAACGTGAAAAGCTCCTCTATGGAGAGAGTTGAGCAATTCCAAAGCATCAATGTGGACCGTTGTACTCTATTTAGTGGTCTTAAAAGTCTAACTAGCTAGTTGAGCCTTCGTGCCAGGTTTCGTAAGGTAAAGACGCGAATAGACCATGTTATGTCTCAAATTGCACAAAAACGTGAAAAGCTCTTCTATTGAGAGAGTTGAGCAATTCCAAAGCATCCATGTAGACCGTTGTTCTCTATTTAGTGCTCTTAGAAGTCTAACTAGCTAGTTGAGCCTTCGTGCCACGTTTCGTAAGGTAAAGACCCGAATAGACCATGTTATGTCTCAAATTGCACAAAAACGTGAAAAGCTCCTCTATGGAGAGAGTTGAGCAATTCCAAAGCATCAATGTGGACCGTTGTACTCTATTTAGTGCTCTTAAAAGTCTAACTAGCTAGTTGAGTTTTCGTGCCACGTTTCGTAAGGTAAAGACACGAATAGAACAAGTTATGTCTCAAATTGCACAAAAACGTGAAAAGCTCTTCTGTGGAGAGAGTTGAACAATTCCAAAGCATGAATGTGGACTGTTGTACTCTACTTAGTGCTATGAAAAGTCTAACTTGCTAGTTGAGCCCTCATGCCACGTTTCGTAAGGGAAAGATGCGAGCAGACCAAGTTATGTTTGAAATTACACAAAAACGTGAAAAACTCCTCTATGGAGAGAGTTGAGCAATTCCAAAGCATCAATGTGGACCGTTGTACTCTATTTAGTGCTCTTAAAAGTCTAACTAGCTAGTTGAGCCTTCGTGCCAGGTTTCGTAAGGTAAAGACGCGAATAGACCATGTTATGTCTCAAATTGCACAAAAACGTGAAAAGCTCCTCCATGGAGAGAGTTGAGCAATTCCAAAGCATCAATATGGACCGTTGTTCTCTATTTAGTGCTCTTAAAAGTCTAACCAGCTAGTTGAGCCTTCGTGCCGCGTTTCGTAAGGTAAAGACGCGAATAGACCAAGTTATGTCTCAAATTGCAGAAAAAAGTGAAAAGCTCCTCTGTGGAGAGAGTTGAACAATTCCAAACCATCAATGTGGACCGTTGTACTCTATTTAGTGCTCTTAAAAGTCTAACTTGCTAGTTGAGCCTTCCTGCCACGTTTCGTAAGGTAAAGATGCGAGTAGCCAAGTTATGTTTGAAATTGCACAAAAACGTGAAAAGCTCCTCTATGGAGAGAGTTGAGCAATTCCAAAGCATCAATGTGGACCGTTGCACTCTATTTACTGCTCTTCAAAGTCTAACTTGCTAGTTGAGCCTTCATGCCACGTTTCGTAAGGTAAAGATGCGAGTAGACCAAGTTATGTTTGAAATTGCACAAAAACGTGAAAAGCTCCTCTATGGAGAGAGTTGAGCATATCCAAAGCATTAATGTGGACCGTTGTACTCTATTTAGTGGTCTTAAAAGTCTAACTAGCTAGTTGAGCCTTCGTGCCAGGTTTCGTAAGGTAAAGACGCGAATAGACCATGTTATGTCTCAAATTGCACAAAAACGTGAAAAGCTCCTCTATGGAGAGAGCTGAGCAATTCCAAAGCATCAATGTGGACCGTTGTACTCTATTTAGTGCTCTTAAAAGTCTAACTAGCTAGTTGAGCATTCGTGCCAGGTTTCGTAAGGTAAAGACGCGAATAGACCATGTTATGTCACAAATTGCACAAAAACGTGAAAAGCTCCTCTATGGAGAGAGTTCAGCAATTCCAAAGCATCAATGTGGACCGTTGTACTCTATTTAGTGGTCTTAAAAGTCTAACTAGCTAGTTGAGCCTTCGTGCTAGGTTTCGTAAGGTAAAGACGCGAATAGACCATGTTATGTCTCAAATTGCACAAAAACGTGAAAAGCTCCTCCATGGAGAGAGTTGAGCAATTCCAAAGCATCAATATGGACCGTTGTTCTCTATTTAGTGCTCTTAAAAGTCTAACTAGCTAGTTGAGCCTTCGTGCTAGGTTTCGTAAGGTAAAGACGCGAATAGACCATGTTATGTCTCAAATTGCACAAAAACGTGAAAAGCTCTTCTGTGGAGAGAGTTGAACAATTTCAAAGCATCAATGTGGACCGTTGTACTCTATTTAGTGCTCTTAAAAGTCTAACTTGCTAGTTGAGCCTTCATGGCATGTTTCGTAAGGTAAAGATGCGAGTAGACCAAGTTATGTCTCAAATTACACAAAAACGTGAAAAGCTCTTCGGTGGAGAGAGTTGAACAATTCCAAAGCATCAATGTGGACCGTTGTACTCTATTTAGTGCTCTTAAAAGTCTAACTAGCTAGTTGAGCATTCGTGCCAGGTTTCGTAAGGTAAAGAAGCGAATAGACCATGTTATGTCTCAAATTGCACAAAAACGTGAAAAGCTCCTCTATGGAGAGAGTTGAGCAATTCCAAAGCATCAATGTGGACCGTTGTACTCTATTTAGTGGTCTTAAAAGTCTAACTAGCTAGTTGAGCCTTCGTGCCAGGTTTCGTAAGGTAAAGACGCGAAAAGACCATGTTATGTCTCAAATTGCACAAAAACGTGAAAAGCTCTTCTATTGAGAGAGTTGAGCAATTCCAAAGCATCCATGTGGACCGTTGTTCTCTATTTAGTGCTCTTAGAAGTCTAACTAGCTAGTTGAGCCTTCGTGCCACGTTTCGTAAGGTAAAGACCCGAATAGACCATGTTATGTCTCAAATTGCACAAAAACGTGAAAAGCTCCTCTATGGAGAGAGTTGAGCAATTCCAAAGCATCAATGTGGACCGTTGTACTCTATTTAGTGCTCTTAAAAGTCTAACTAGATAGTTGAGTTTTCGTGCCACGTTTCGTAAGGTAAAGACACGAATAGAACAAGTTATGTCTCAAATTGCACAAAAACGTGAAAAGCTCTTCTGTGGAGAGAGTTGAACAATTCCAAAGCATGAATGTGGACTGTTGTACTCTACTTAGTGCTATGAAAAGTCTAACTTGCTAGTTGAGCCCTCATGCCACGTTTCGTAAGGGAAAGATGCGAGCAGACCAAGTTATGTTTGAAATTACACAAAAACGTGAAAAGCTCCTCTATGGAGAGAGTTGAGCAATTCCAAAGCATCAATGTGGACCGTTGTACTCTATTTAGTGCTCTTAAAAGTCTAACTAGCTAGTTGAGTTTTCGTGCCACGTTTCGTAAGGTAAAGACACGAATAGAACAAGTTATGTCTCAAATTGCACAAAAACGTGAAAAGCTCTTCTGTGGAGAGAGTTGAACAATTCCAAAGCATGAATGTGGACTGTTGTACTCTACTTAGTGCTATGAAAAGTCTAACTTGCTAGTTGAGCCCTCATGCCACGTTTCGTAAGGGAAAGATGCGAGCAGACCAAGTTATGTTTGAAATTACACAAAAACGTGAAAAGCTCCTCTATGGAGAGAGTTGAGCAATTCCAAAGCATCAATGTGGACCGTTGTACTCTATTTAGTGCTCTTAAAAGTCTAACTAGCTAGTTGAGCCTTCGTGCCAGGTTTCGTAAGGTATAGACGCGAATAGACCATGTTATGTCTCAAATTGCACAAAAACGTGAAAAGCTCCTCTATGGAGAGAGTTGAGCAATTCCAAAGCATCAATGTGGACCGTTGTTCTCTATTTAGTGCTCTTAAAAGGCTAACCAGCTAGTTGAGCCTTCGTGCCGCGTTTCGTAAGATAAAGACGCGAATAGATCAAGTTATGTCTCAAATTGCACAAAAACGTGAAAAGCTCCTCTGTGGAGAGAGTTGAACAATTCCAAACCATCAATGTGGACCGTTGTACTCTATTTAGTGCTCTTAAAAGTCTAACTTGATAGTTGAGCCTTCGTGCCACGTTTCGTAAGGTAAAGATGCGAGTAGCCAAGTTATGTTTGAAATTGCACAAAAACGTGAAAAGCTCCTCTATGGAGAGAGTTGAGCATATCCAAAGCATCAATGTGGACCGTTGTACTCTATTTAGTGGTCTTAAAAGTCTAACTAGCTAGTTGAGCCTTCGTGCCAGGTTTCGTAAGGTAAAGACGCGAATAGACCATGTTATGTCTCAAATTGCACAAAAACGTGAAAAGCTCCTCTATGGAGAGAGTTGAGCAATTCCAAAGCATCAATGTGGACCGTTGTACTCTATTTAGTGGTCTTAAAAGTCTAACTAGCTAGTTGAGCCTTCGTGCTAGGTTTCGTAAGGTAAAGACGCGAATAGACCATGTTATGTCTCAAATTGCACAAAAACGTGAAAAGCTCTTCTGTGGAGAGAGTTGAACAATTTCAAAGCATCAACGTGGACCGTTGTACTCTATTTAGTGCTCTTAAAAGTCTAACTTGCTAGTTGAGCCTTCATGGCATGTTTCGTAAGGTAAAGATGCGAGTAGACCAAGTTATGTCTCAAATTACACAAAAACGTGAAAAGCTCTTCGGTGGAGAGAGTTGAACAATTCCAAAGCATCAATGTGGACCGTTGTACTCTATTTAGTGCTCTTAAAAGTCTAACTAGCTAGTTGAGCATTCGTGCCAGGTTTCGTAAGGTAAAGAAGCGAATAGACCATGTTATGTCTCAAATTGCACAAAAACGTGAAAAGCTCCTCTATGGAGAGAGTTGAGCAATTCCAAAGCATCAATGTGGACCGTTGTACTCTATTTAGTGGTCTTAAAAGTCTAACTAGCTAGTTGAGCCTTCGTGCCAGGTTTCGTAAGGTAAAGACGCGAATAGACCATGTTATGTCTCAAATTGCACAAAAACGTGAAAAGCACTTCTATTGAGAGAGTTGAGCAATTCCAAAGCATCCATGTGGACCGTTGTTCTCTATTTAGTGCTCTTAGAAGTCTAACTAGCTAGTTGAGCCTTCGTGCCACGTTTCGTAAGGTAAAGACCCGAATAGACCATGTTATGTCTCAAATTGCACAAAAACGTGAAAAGCTCTTCTGTGGAGAGAGTTGAACAATTCCAAAGCATGAATGTGGACTGTTGTACTCTACTTAGTGCTATGAAAAGTCTAACTTGCTAGTTGAGCCCTCATGCCACGTTTCGTAAGGGAAAGATGCGAGCAGACCAAGTTATGTTTGAAATTACACAAAAACGTGAAAAGCTCCTCTATGGAGAGAGTTGAGCAATTCCAAAGCATCAATGTGGACCGTTGTACTCTATTTAGTGCTCTTAAAAGTCTAACTAGCTAGTTGAGCCTTCGTGCCAGGTTTCGTAAGGTATAGACGCGAATAGACCATGTTATGTCTCAAATTGCACAAAAACGTGAAAAGCTCCTCCATGGAGAGAGTTGAGCAATTCCAAAGCATCAATGTGGACCGTTGTTCTCTATTTAGTGCTCTTAAAAGGCTAACCAGCTAGTTGAGCCTTCGTGCCGCGTTTCGTAAGATAAAGACGCGAATAGATCAAGTTATGTCTCAAATTGCACAAAAACGTGAAAAGCTCCTCTGTGGAGAGAGTTGAACAATTCCAAACCATCAATGTGGACCGTTGTACTCTATTTAGTGCTCTTAAAAGTCTAACTTGATAGTTGAGCCTTCGTGCCACGTTTCGTAAGGTAAAGATGCGAGTAGCCAAGTTATGTTTGAAATTGCACAAAAACGTGAAAAGCTCCTCTATGGAGAGAGTTGAGCATATCCAAAGCATCAATGTGGACCGTTGTACTCTATTTAGTGGTCTTAAAAGTCTAACTAGCTAGTTGAGCCTTCGTGCCAGGTTTCGTAAGGTAAAGACGCGAATAGACCATGTTATGTCTCAAATTGCACAAAAACGTGAAAAGCTCCTCTATGGAGAGAGTTGAGCAATTCCAAAGCATCAATGTGGACCGTTGTACTCTATTTAGTGCTCTTAAAAGTCTAACTAGCTAGTTGAGCATTCGTGCCAGGTTTCGTAAGGTAAAGACGCGAATAGACCATGTTATGTCTCAAATTGCACAAAAACGTTAAAAGCTCCTCTATGGAGAGAGTTGAGCATATCCAAACCATCAATGTGGACCGTTGTACTCTATTTAGTGGTCTTAAAAGTCTAACTAGCTAGTTGAGCCTTCGTGCCAGGTTTCGTAAGGTAAAGACGCGAATAGACCATGTTATGTCTCAAATTGCACAAAAACGTGAAAAGCTCCTCTATGGAGAGAGTTGAGCAATTCCAAAGCATCAATGTGGACCATTGTACTCTATTTAGTGGTCTTAAAAGTCTAACTAGCTAGTTGAGCCTTCGTGCCAGCTTTCGTAAGGTAAAGACGCGAATAGACCATGTTATGTCTCAAATTGCACAAAAACGTGAAAAGCTCTTCTGTGGAGAGAGTTGAACAATTTCAAAGCATCAATATGGACCGTTGTACTCTATTTAGTGCTCTTAAAAGTCTAACTTGCTAGTTGAGCCTTCATGGCATGTTTCGTAAGGTAAAGATGCGAGTAGACCAAGTTATGTCTCAAATTACACAAAAACGTGAAAAGCTCTTCGGTGGAGAGAGTTGAACAATTCCAAAGCATCAATGTGGACCGTTGTACTCTATTTAGTGCTCTTAAAAGTCTAACTAGCTAGTTGAGCATTCGTGCCAGGTTTCGTAAGGTAAAGAAGCGAATAGACCATGTTATGTCTCAAATTGCACAAAAACGTGAAAAGCTCCTCTATGGAGAGAGTTGAGCAATTCCAAAGCATCAATGTGGACCGTTGTACTCTATTTAGTGGTCTTAAAAGTCTAACTAGCTAGTTGAGCCTTCGTGCCAGGTTTCGTAAGGTAAAGACGCGAATAGACCATGTTATGTCTCAAATTGCACAAAAACGTGAAAAGCTCTTCTATTGAGAGAGTTGAGCAATTCCAAAGCATCCATGTGGACCGTTGTTCTCTATTTAGTGCTCTTAGAAGTCTAACTAGCTAGTTGAGCCTTCGTGCCACGTTTCGTAAGGTAAAGACCCGAATAGACCATGTTATGTCTCAAATTGCACAAAAACGTGAAAAGCTCCTCTATGGAGAGAGTTGAGCAATTCCAAAGCATCAATGTGGACCGTTGTACTCTATTTAGTGCTCTTAAAAGTCTAACTAGCTAGTTGAGTTTTCGTGCCACGTTTCGTAAGGTAAAGACACGAATAGAACAAGTTATGTCTCAAATTGCACAAAAACGTGAAAAGCTCTTCTGTGGAGAGAGTTGAACAATTCCAAAGCATGAATGTGGACTGTTGTACTCTACGTAGTGCTATGAAAAGTCTAACTTGCTAGTTGAGCCCTCATGCCACGTTTCGTAAGGGAAAGATGCGAGCAGACCAAGTTATGTTTGAAATTACACAAAAACGTGAAAAGCTCCTCTATGGAGAGAGTTGAGCAATTCCAAAGCATCAATGTGGACCGTTGTACTCTATTTAGTGCTCTTAAAAGTCTAACTAGCTAGTTGAGCCTTCGTGCCAGGTTTCGTAAGGTATAGACGCGAATAGACCATGTTATGTCTCAAATTGCACAAAAACGTGAAAAGCTCCTCCATGGAGAGAGTTGAGCAATTCCAAAGCATCAATGTGGACCGTTGTTCTCTATTTAGTGCTCTTAAAAGGCTAACCAGCTAGTTGAGCCTTCGTGCCGCGTTTCGTAAGATAAAGACACGAATAGATCAAGTTATGTCTCAAATTGCACAAAAACGTGAAAAGCTCCTCTGTGGAGAGAGTTGAACAATTCCAAACCATCAATGTGGACCGTTGTACTCTATTTAGTGCTCTTAAAAGTCTAACTTGATGGTTGAGCCTTCGTGCCACGTTTCGTAAGGTAAAGATGCGAGTAGCCAAGTTATGTTTGAAATTGCACAAAAACGTGAAAAGCTCCTCTATGGAGAGAGTTGAGCAATTCCAAAGCATCAATGTCGACCGTTGCACTCTATTTAGTGCTCTTCAAAGTCTAACTTGCTAGTTGAGCCTTCATGCCACGTTTCGTAAGGTATAGATGCGAGTAGACCAAGTTATGTTTGAAATTGCACAAAAACGTGAAAAGCTCCTCTATGGAGAGAGTTGAGCATATCCAAAGCATCAATGTGGACCGTTGTACTCTATTTAGTGGTCTTAAAAGTCTAACTAGCTAGTTGAGCCTTCGTGCCAGGTTTCGTAAGGTAAAGACGCGAATAGACCATGTTATGTCTCAAATTGCACAAAAACGTGAAAAGCTCCTCTATGGAGAGAGTTGAGCAATTCCAAAGCATCAATGTGGACCGTTGTACTCTATTTAGTGCTCTTAAAAGTCTAACTAGCTAGTTGAGCATTCGTGCCAGGTTTCGTAAGGTAAAGACGCGAATAGACCATGTTATGTCTCAAATTGCACAAAAACGTGAAAAGTTCCTCTATGGAGAGAGTTGAGCATATCCAAAGCATCAATGTGCACCGTTGTACTCTATTTAGTGGTCTTAAAAGTCTAACTAGCTAGTTGAGCCTTCGTGCCAGGTTTCGTAAGGTAAAGACGCGAATAGACCATGTTATGTCTCAAATTGCACAAAAACGTGAAAAGCTCCTCTATGGAGAGAGTTGAGCAATTCCAAAGCATCAATGTGGACCGTTGTACTCTATTTAGTGGTCTTAAAAGTCTAACTTGCTAGTTGAGCCTTCATGGCATGTTTCGTAAGGTAAAGATGCGAGTAGACCAAGTTATGTCTCAAATTACACAAAAACGTGAAAAGCTCTTCGGTGGAGAGAGTTGAACAATTCCAAAGCATCAATGTGGACCGTTGTACTCTATTTAGTGCTCTTAAAAGTCTAACTAGCTAGTTGAGCATTCGTGCCAGGTTTCGTAAGGTAAAGAAGCGAATAGACCATGTTATGTCTCAAATTGCACAAAAACGTGAAAAGCTCCTCTATGGAGAGAGTTGAGCAATTCCAAAGCATCAATGTGGACCGTTGTACTCTATTTAGTGGTCTTAAAAGTCTAACTAGCTAGTTGAGCCTTCGTGCCAGGTTTCGTAAGGTAAAGACGCGAATAGACCATGTTATGTCTCAAATTGCACAAAAACGTGAAAAGCACTTCTATTGAGAGAGTTGAGCAATTCCAAAGCATCCATGTGGACCGTTGTTCTCTATTTAGTGCTCTTAGAAGTCTAACTAGCTAGTTGAGCCTTCGTGCCACGTTTCGTAAGGTAAAGACCCGAATAGACCATGTTATGTCTCAAATTGCACAAAAACGTGAAAAGCTCCTCTATGGAGAGAGTTGAGCAATTCCAAAGCATCAATGTGGACCGTTGTACTCTATTTAGTGCTCTTAAAAGTCTAACTAGCTAGTTGAGTTTTCGTGCCACGTTTCGTAAGGTAAAGACACGAATAGAACAAGTTATGTCTCAAATTGCACAAAAACGTGAAAAGCTCTTCTGTGGAGAGAGTTGAACAATTCCTAAGCATGAATGTGGACTGTTGTACTCTACTTAGTGCTATGAAAAGTCTAACTTGCTAGTTGAGCCCTCATGCCACGTTTCGTAAGGGAAAGATGCGAGCAGATCAAGTTATGTTTGAAATTACACAAAAACGTGAAAATCTCCTCTATGGAGAGAGTTGAGCAATTCCAAAGCATCAATGTGGACCGTTGTACTCTATTTAGTGCTCTTAAAAGTCTAACTAGCTAGTTGAGTTTTCGTGCCACGTTTCGTAAGGTAAAGACACGAATAGAACAAGTTATGTCTCAAATTGCACAAAAACGTGAAAAGCTCTTCTGTGGAGAGAGTTGAACAATTCCAAAGCATGAATGTGGACTGTTGTACTCTACTTAGTGCTATGAAAAGTCTAACTTGCTAGTTGAGCCCTCATGCCACGTTTCGTAAGGGAAAGATGCGAGCAGACCAAGTTATGTTTGAAATTACACAAAAACGTGAAAAGCTCCTCTATGGAGAGAGTTGAGCAATTCCAAAGCATCAATGTGGACCGTTGTACTCTATTTAGTGCTCTTAAAAGTCTAACTAGCTAGTTGAGCCTTCGTGCCAGGTTTCGTAAGGTATAGACGCGAATAGACCATGTTATGTCTCAAATTGCACAAAAACGTGAAAAGCTCCTCCATGGAGAGAGTTGAGCAATTCCAAAGCATCAATGTGGACCGTTGTTCTCTATTTAGTGCTCTTAAAAGGCTAACCAGCTAGTTGAGCCTTCGTGCCGCGTTTCGTAAGATAAAGACGCGAATAGATCAAGTTATGTCTCAAATTGCACAAAAACGTGAAAAGCTCCTCTGTGGAGAGAGTTGAACAATTCCAAACCATCAATGTGGACCGTTGTACTCTATTTAGTGCTCTTAAAAGTCTAACTTGATAGTTGAGCCTTCGTGCCACGTTTCGTAAGGTAAAGATGCGAGTAGCCAAGTTATGTTTGAAATTGCACAAAAACGTGAAAAGCTCCTCTATGGAGAGAGTTGAGCATATCCAAAGCATCAATGTGGACCGTTGTACTCTATTTAGTGGTCTTAAAAGTCTAACTAGCTAGTTGAGCCTTCGTGCCAGGTTTCGTAAGGTAAAGACGCGAATAGACCATGTTATGTCTCAAATTGCACAAAAACGTGAAAAGCTCCTCTATGGAGAGAGTTGAGCAATTCCAAAGCATCAATGTGGACCGTTGTACTCTATTTAGTGCTCTTAAAAGTCTAACTAGCTAGTTGAGCATTCGTGCCAGGTTTCGTAAGGTAAAGACGCGAATAGACCATGTTATGTCTCAAATTGCACAAAAACGTGAAAAGCTCCTCTATGGAGAGAGTTGAGCATATCCAAAGCATCAATGTGGACCGTTGTACTCTATTTAGTGGTCTTAAAAGTCTAACTAGCTAGTTGAGCCTTCGTGCCAGGTTTCGTAAGGTAAAGACGCGAATAGACCATGTTATGTCTCAAATTGCACAAAAACGTGAAAAGCTCCTCTATGGAGAGAGTTGAGCAATTCCAAAGCATCAATGTGGACCATTGTACTCTATTTAGTGGTCTTAAAAGTCTAACTAGCTAGTTGAGCCTTCGTGCCAGGTTTCGTAAGGTAAAGACGCGAATAGACCATGTTATGTCTCAAATTGCACAAAAACGTGAAAAGCTCTTCTGTGGAGAGAGTTGAACAATTTCAAAGCATCAATATGGACCGTTGTACTCTATTTAGTGCTCTTAAAAGTCTAACTTGCTAGTTGAGCCTTCATGGCATGTTTCGTAAGGTAAAGATGCGAGTAGACCAAGTTATGTCTCAAATTACACAAAAACGTGAAAAGCTCTTCGGTGGAGAGAGTTGAACAATTCCAAAGCATCAATGTGGACCGTTGTACTCTATTTAGTGCTCTTAAAAGTCTAACTAGCTAGTTGAGCATTCGTGCCAGGTTTCGTAAGGTAAAGAAGCGAATAGACCATGTTATGTCTCAAATTGCACAAAAACGTGAAAAGCTCCTCTATGGAGAGAGTTGAGCAATTCCAAAGCATCAATGTGGACCGTTGTACTCTATTTAGTGGTCTTAAAAGTCTAACTAGCTAGTTGAGCCTTCGTGCCAGGTTTCGTAAGGTAAAGACGCGAATAGACCATGTTATGTCTCAAATTGCACAAAAACGTGAAAAGCTCTTCTATTGAGAGAGTTGAGCAATTCCAAAGCATCCATGTGGACCGTTGTTCTCTATTTAGTGCTCTTAGAAGTCTAACTAGCTAGTTGAGCCTTCGTGCCACGTTTCGTAAGGTAAAGACCCGAATAGACCATGTTATGTCTCAAATTGCACAAAAACGTGAAAAGCTCCTCTATGGAGAGAGTTGAGCAATTCCAAAGCATCAATGTGGACCGTTGTACTCTATTTAGTGCTCTTAAAAGTCTAACTAGCTAGTTGAGTTTTCGTGCCACGTTTCGTAAGGTAAAGACACGAATAGAACAAGTTATGTCTCAAATTGCACAAAAACGTGAAAAGCTCTTCTGTGGAGAGAGTTGAACAATTCCAAAGCATGAATGTGGACTGTTGTACTCTACGTAGTGCTATGAAAAGTCTAACTTGCTAGTTGAGCCCTCATGCCACGTTTCGTAAGGGAAAGATGCGAGCAGACCAAGTTATGTTTGAAATTACACAAAAACGTGAAAAGCTCCTCTATGGAGAGAGTTGAGCAATTCCAAAGCATCAATGTGGACCGTTGTACTCTATTTAGTGCTCTTAAAAGTCTAACTAGCTAGTTGAGCCTTCGTGCCAGGTTTCGTAAGGTATAGACGCGAATAGACCATGTTATGTCTCAAATTGCACAAAAACGTGAAAAGCTCCTCCATGGAGAGAGTTGAGCAATTCCAAAGCATCAATGTGGACCGTTGTTCTCTATTTAGTGCTCTTAAAAGGCTAACCAGCTAGTTGAGCCTTCGTGCCGCGTTTCGTAAGATAAAGACACGAATAGATCAAGTTATGTCTCAAATTGCACAAAAACGTGAAAAGCTCCTCTGTGGAGAGAGTTGAGCAATTCCAAAGCATCAATGTGGACCGTTGTACTCTATTTAGTGCTCTTAAAAGTCTAACTAGCTAGTTGAGTTTTCGTGCCACGTTTCGTAAGGTAAAGACACGAATAGAACAAGTTATGTCTCAAATTGCACAAAAACGTGAAAAGCTCTTCTGTGGAGAGAGTTGAACAATTCCTAAGCATGAATGTGGACTGTTGTACTCTACTTAGTGCTATGAAAAGTCTAACTTGCTAGTTGAGCCCTCATGCCACGTTTCGTAAGGGAAAGATGCGAGCAGATCAAGTTATGTTTGAAATTACACAAAAACGTGAAAATCTCCTCTATGGAGAGAGTTGAGCAATTCCAAAGCATCAATGTGGACCGTTGTACTCTATTTAGTGCTCTTAAAAGTCTAACTAGCTAGTTGAGTTTTCGTGCCACGTTTCGTAAGGTAAAGACACGAATAGAACAAGTTATGTCTCAAATTGCACAAAAACGTGAAAAGCTCTTCTGTGGAGAGAGTTGAACAATTCCAAAGCATGAATGTGGACTGTTGTACTCTACGTAGTGCTATGAAAAGTCTAACTTGCTAGTTGAGCCCTCATGCCACGTTTCGTAAGGGAAAGATGCGAGCAGACCAAGTTATGTTTGAAATTACACAAAAACGTGAAAAGCTCCTCTATGGAGAGAGTTGAGCAATTCCAAAGCATCAATGTGGACCGTTGTACTCTATTTAGTGCTCTTAAAAGTCTAACTAGCTAGTTGAGCCTTCGTGCCAGGTTTCGTAAGGTATAGACGCGAATAGACCATGTTATGTCTCAAATTGCACAAAAACGTGAAAAGCTCCTCCATGGAGAGAGTTGAGCAATTCCAAAGCATCAATGTGGACCGTTGTTCTCTATTTAGTGCTCTTAAAAGGCTAACCAGCTAGTTGAGCCTTCGTGCCGCGTTTCGTAAGATAAAGACACGAATAGATCAAGTTATGTCTCAAATTGCACAAAAACGTGAAAAGCTCCTCTGTGGAGAGAGTTGAACAATTCCAAACCATCAATGTGGACCGTTGTACTCTATTTAGTGCTCTTAAAAGTCTAACTTGATAGTTGAGCCTTCGTGCCACGTTTCGTAAGGTAAAGATGCGAGTAGCCAAGTTATGTTTGAAATTGCACAAAAACGTGAAAAGCTCCTCTATGGAGAGAGTTGAGCAATTCCAAAGCATCAATGTGGACCGTTGCACTCTATTTAGTGCTCTTCAAAGTCTAACTTGCTAGTTGAGCCTTCATGCCACGTTTCGTAAGGTATAGATGCGAGTAGACCAAGTTATGTTTGAAATTGCACAAAAACGTGAAAAGCTCCTCTATGGAGAGAGTTGAGCATATCCAAAGCATCAATGTGGACCGTTGTACTCTATTTAGTGGTCTTAAAAGTCTAACTAGCTAGTTGAGCCTTCGTGCCAGGTTTCGTAAGGTAAAGACGCGAATAGACCATGTTATGTCTCAAATTACACAAAAACGTGAAAAGCTCCTCTATGGAGAGAGTTGAGCAATTCCAAAGCATCAATGTGGACCGTTGTACTCTATTTAGTGCTCTTAAAAGTCTAACTAGCTAGTTGAGCATTCGTGCCAGGTTTCGTAAGGTAAAGACGCGAATAGACCATGTTATGTCTCAAATTGCACAAAAACGTGAAAAGCTCCTCTATGGAGAGAGTTGAGCATATCCAAAGCATCAATGTGGACCGTTGTACTCTATTTAGTGGTCTTAAAAGTCTAACTAGCTAGTTGAGCCTTCGTGCCAGGTTTCGTAAGGTAAAGACGCGAATAGACCATGTTATGTCTCAAATTGCACAAAAACGTGAAAAGCTCCTCTATGGAGAGAGTTGAGCAATTCCAAAGCATCAATGTGGACCGTTGTACTCTATTTAGTGGTCTTAAAAGTCTAACTAGCTAGTTGAGCCTTCGTGCCAGGTTTCGTAAGGTAAAGACGCGAATAGACCATGTTATGTCTCAAATTGCACAAA
The DNA here is from genome assembly GCF_013401445.1 of Tripterygium wilfordii. Taxonomy (NCBI): domain Eukaryota; kingdom Viridiplantae; phylum Streptophyta; class Magnoliopsida; order Celastrales; family Celastraceae; genus Tripterygium; species Tripterygium wilfordii. Next base: position 165,789 of record NW_024056147.1, read on the forward strand.
AACGTGAAAAGCTCTTCTGTGGAGAGAGTTGAACAATTTCAAAGCATCAATGTGGACCGTTGTACTCTATTTAGTGCTCTTAAAAGTCTAACTAGCTAGTTGAGTTTTCGTGCCACGTTTCGTAAGGTAAAGACACGAATAGAACAAGTTATGTCTCAAATTGCACAAAAACGTGAAAAGCTCTTCTGTGGAGAGAGTTGAACAATTCCAAAGCATGAATGTGGACTGTTGTACTCTACGTAGTGCTATGAAAAGTCTAACTTGCTAGTTGAGCCCTCATGCCACGTTTCGTAAGGGAAAGATGCGAGCAGACCAAGTTATGTTTGAAATTACACAAAAACGTGAAAAGCTCCTCTATGGAGAGAGTTGAGCAATTCCAAAGCATCAATGTGGACCGTTGTACTCTATTTAGTGCTCTTAAAAGTCTAACTAGCTAGTTGAGCCTTCGTGCCAGGTTTCGTAAGGTATAGACGCGAATAGACCATGTTATGTCTCAAATTGCACAAAAACGTGAAAAGCTCCTCCATGGAGAGAGTTGAGCAATTCCAAAGCATCAATGTGGACCGTTGTTCTCTATTTAGTGCTCTTAAAAGGCTAACCAGCTAGTTGAGCCTTCGTGCCGCGTTTCGTAAGATAAAGACACGAATAGATCAAGTTATGTCTCAAATTGCACAAAAACGTGAAAAGCTCCTCTGTGGAGAGAGTTGAACAATTCCAAACCATCAATATGGACCGTTGTACTCTATTTAGTGCTCTTAAAAGTCTAACTTGATAGTTGAGCCTTCGTGCCACGTTTCGTAAGGTAAAGATGCGAGTAGCCAAGTTATGTTTGAAATTGCACAAAAACGTGAAAAGCTCCTCTATGGAGAGAGTTGAGCAATTCCAAAGCATCAATGTGGACCGTTGCACTCTATTTAGTGCTCTTCAAAGTCTAACTTGCTAGTTGAGCCTTCATGCCACGTTTCGTAAGGTATAGATGCGAGTAGACCAAGTTATGTTTGAAATTGCACAAAAACGTGAAAAGCTCCTCTATGGAGAGAGTTGAGCATATCCAAAGCATCAATGTGGACCGTTGTACTCTATTTAGTGGTCTTAAAAGTCTAACTAGCTAGTTGAGCCTTCGTGCCAGGTTTCGTAAGGTAAAGACGCGAATAGACCATGTTATGTCTCAAATTACACAAAAACGTGAAAAGCTCCTCTATGGAGAGAGTTGAGCAATTCCAAAGCATCAATGTGGACCGTTGTACTCTATTTAGTGCTCTTAAAAGTCTAACTAGCTAGTTGAGCATTCGTGCCAGGTTTCGTAAGGTAAAGACGCGAATAGACCATGTTATGTCTCAAATTGCACAAAAACGTGAAAAGTTCCTCTATGGAGAGAGTTGAGCATATCCAAAGCATCAATGTGGACCGTTGTACTCTATTTAGTGGTCTTAAAAGTCTAACTAGCTAGTTGAGCCTTCGTGCCCAGGTTTCGTAAGGTAAAGACGCGAATAGACCATGTTATGTCTCAAATTGCACAAAAACGTGAAAAGCTCCTCTATGGAGAGAGTTGAGCAATTCCAAAGCATCAATGTGGACCGTTGTACTCTATTTAGTGGTCTTAAAAGTCTAACTAGCTAGTTGAGCCTTCGTGCCAGGTTTCGTAAGGTAAAGACGCGAATAGACCATGTTATGTCTCAAATTGCACAAAAACGTGAAAAGCTCTTCTATTGAGAGAGTTGAGCAATTCCAAAGCATCCATGTGGACCGTTGTTCTCTATTTAGTGCTCTTAGAAGTCTAACTAGCTAGTTGAGCCTTCGTGCCACGTTTCGTAAGGTAAAGACCCTAATAGACCATGTTATGTCTCAAATTGCACAAAAACGTGAAAAGCTCCTCTATGGAGAGAGTTGAGCATATCCAAAGCATCAATGTGGACCGTTGTACTCTATTTAGTGGTCTTAAAAGTCTAACTAGCTAGTTGAGCCTTCGTGCCAGGTTTCGTAAGGTAAAGACGCGAATAGACCATGTTATGTCTCAAATTGCACAAAAACGTGAAAAGCTCCTCTATGGAGAGAGTTGAGCAATTCCAAAGCATCAATGTGGACCGTTGTACTCTATTTAGTGGTCTTAAAAGTCTAACTAGCTAGTTGAGCCTTCGTGCCAGGTTTCGTAAGGTAAAGACGCGAATAGACCATGTTATATCTCAAATTGCACAAAAACGTGAAAAGCTCTTCTATTGAGAGAGTTGAGCAATTCCAAAGCATCCATGTGGACCGTTGTTCTCTATTTAGTGCTCTTAGAAGTCTAACTAGCTAGTTGAGCCTTCGTGCCACGTTTCGTAAGGTAAAGACCCGACTAGACCATGTTATGTCTCAAATTGCACAAAAACGTGAAAAGCTCCTCTATGGAGAGAGTTGAGCAATTCCAAAGCATCAATGTGGACCGTTGCACTCTATTTAGTGCTCTTCAAAGTCTAACTTGCTAGTTGAGCCTTCATGCCACGTTTCGTAAGGTAACGATGCGAGTAGACCAAGTTATGTTTGAAATTGCACAAAAACGTGAAAAGCTCCTCTATGGAGAGAGTTGAGCATATCCAAAGCATCAATGTGGACCGTTGTACTCTATTTAGTGGTCTTAAAAGTCTAACTAGCTAGTTGAGCCTTCGTGCCAGGTTTCGTAAGGTAAAGACGCGAATAGACCATGTTATGTCTCAAATTGCACAAAAACGTGAAAAGCTCCTCTATGGAGAGAGTTGAGCAATTCCAAAGCATCAATGTGGACCGTTGTACTCTATTTAGTGGTCTTAAAAGTCTAACTAGCTAGTTGAGCCTTCGTGCCAGGTTTCGTAAGGTAAAGACGCGAATAGACCATGTTATGTCCTCAAATTGCACAAAAACGTGAAAAGCTCTTCTATTGAGAGAGTTGAGCAATTCCAAAGCATCCATGTGGACCGTTGTTCTCTATTTAGTGCTCTTAGAAGTCTAACTAGCTAGTTGAGCCTTCGTGCCACGTTTCGTAGGTAAAGACCCGAATAGACCATGTTATGTCTCAAATTGCACAAAACGTGAAAAGCTCCTCTATGGAGAGAGTTGAGCATATCCAAAGCATCAATGTGGACCGTTTGTACTCTATTTAGTGGTCTTAAAAGTCTAACTAGCTAGTTGAGCCTTCGTGCCAGGTTTCGTAAGGTAAAGACGCGAATAGACCATGTTATGTCTCAAATTGCACAAAAACGTGAAAAGCTCCTCTATGGAGAGAGTTGAGCAATTCCAAAGCATCAATGTGGACCGTTGTACTCTATTTAGTGGTCTTAAAAGTCTAACTAGCTAGTTGAGGCTTCGTGCCAGGTGTCGTAAGGTAAAGACGCGAATAGACCATGTTATGTCTCAAATTGCACAAAAACGTGAAAAGCTCTTCTATTGAGAGAGTTGAAGCAATTCCAAAGCATCCATGTGACCGTTGTTCTCTATTTAGTGCTCTTAGAAGTCTAACTAGCTAGTTGAGCCTTCGTGCCACGTTTCGTAAGGTAAAGACCCGAATAGACCATGTTATGTCTCAAATTGCACAAAAACGTGGAAAAGCTCCTCTATGGAGAGAGTTGAGCAATTCCAAAGCATCAATGTGGACCGTTGTACTCTATTTAGTGCTCTTAAAAGTCTAACTAGCTAGTTGAGCCTTCGTGCCACGTTTCGTAAGGTAAAGACACGAATAGAACCAAGTTATGTCTCAAATTGCACAAAAACGTGAAAAGCTCTCTGTGGAGAGAGTTGAGCAATTCCAAAGCATCAATGTGGACTGTTGTACTCTATTTAGTGCTATAAAAGTCTAACTAGCTAGTTGAGCCTTCGTGCCACGTTTCGTAAGGTAAAGATGCGAGCAGACCATGTTATGTTCAAATTGCACAAAAACGTGAAAAGCTCCTCTATGGAGAGAGTTGAGCAATTCCAAAGCATCAATGTGGACCGTTGTACTCTATTTAGTGCTCTTAAAAGTCTAACTAGCTAGTTGAGCCTTCGTGCCAGTTTCGTAAGGTAAGACCGAATAGACCATGTTATGTCTCAAATTGCACAAAAACGTGAAAAGCTCCTCTATGGAGAGAGTTGAGCATTTCCAAAGTATCAATGTGGACCGTTGTACTCTATTTAGTGCTCTTAAAAGTCTAACCAGCTAGTTGAGCCTTCGTGCCAGGTTTCGTAAGCTAAAGACGCGAATAGACCAAGTTATGTCTCAAATTGCACAAAAAGGTGAAAAGTTCCTCTGTGCAGAGAGTTGAACTATTCCAAACTATCAATGTGGACCGTTGTACTCTATTTAGTGCTCTTAAAACTCTAACTTGCTAGTTGAGCCTTTGTGCCACGTTTCGTAAGGTAAAGATGCGAGTAGACCAAGTTATGTTTGAAATTGCACAAAAACGTGAAAAGCTCCTCTATGGAGAGAGTTGAGAAATTCCAAAGCATCAATGTGGGCCGTTGTACTCTATTTAGTGCTCTTCAAAGTCTAACTAGCTAGTTGAGCCTTCGTGCAACGTTTCGTAAGGTAAAGACGCGAATAGACCATGTTATGTCTCAAATTGCACAAAAACGTGAAAAGCTCCTCCATGGAGAGAGTTGAGCAATTCCAAAGCATCAATGTGGACCAATGTACTCTATTTAGTGCTCTTAAAAGTCTAACTAGCTAGTTGAGCCTTCGTGCCACGTTTTGTGAGGTAAAGATGCGAGCAGACCATGTTATGTTTGAAATTGCACAAAAACGTGAAAAGCTCCTCTATGGAGAGAGTGAGCAATTCCAAAGCATCAATGTGGACCGTTGTACTCTATTTAGTGCTCTTAAAAGTCTAACTAGCTAGTTGAGCCTTCGTGCCACGTTTCGTAAGGTATAGACGCGAATAGACCAAGTTATGTCTCAAATTGCACAAAAACGTGAAAAGCTCCTCCATGGAGAGAGTTGAGCAATTCCAAAGCATCAATGTGGACCGTTGTACTCTATTTAGTGCTCTTAAAAGTCTAACCAGCTAGTTGAGCCTTCGTGCCACGTTTCGTAAGGTAAAGACGCGAATAGACCAAGTTATGTCTCAAATTGCACAAAAACGTGAAAAGCTCCTCTTGGAGAGAGTTGAGCAATTCCAAACATCAATGTGGACCGTTGTACTCTATTTAGTGCTCTTAAAGTCTAACTTGCTAGTTGAGCCTTCGTGCCACGTTTCGTAAGGTAAAGATGCGAGTAGACCAAGTTATGTTCAAATTGCACAAAAACGTGAAAAGCTCCTCTATGGAGAGAGTTGAGCAATTCCAAAGCATCAATGTGGACCGTTGTACTCTATTTAGTGCTCTTAAAGTCTAACTAGCTAGTTGAGCCTTCGTGCCACGTTTCGTAAGGTAAAGATGCGAATAGACCATGTTATGTTTGAAATTGCACAAAAACGTGAAAAGCTCCTCTATGGAGAGAGTTGAGCAATTCAAAGCATCAATGTGGACCGTTGTACTTTATTTAGTGGTCTTAAAAGTCTAACTAGCTAGTTGAGCCTTCGTGCCAGGTTTCGTAAGGTAAAGACGCGAATAGACCATGTTATGTTCAAATTGCACAAAAACGTGAAAAGCTCCTCTATGAGAGAGTTGAGCAAT